>NW_017670397.1:66564-103629 GCF_001879085.1 Nicotiana attenuata
TTGAGCAATCGGTCACCACGGTCACTCCCACCCTTCTCGGCACACATTGCACCGGCGAAGTCCAAGAGCTGTCAGAGATGGGGTACACAACCCCGACATCTAACCACTTGATCACCTCCTTTTTCACAACTTCTTGCATTGCCTCGTTCAACCTCCTTTGATGTTCCAAGGAGGGCTTTGCATCATCTTCCAGAATAATCTTGTGCATACAGAACGCGGGGCTTATTCCCCGAATATCAGCTAAAGTCTATCCAATTGCCTTCTTCCGCTTTTGGAGCACTGCCAATGTGGCATCTACCTGCATGTTAGTAAGACAAGAGGAGAGAATAACATGCAAAGTTGAACTAGGACCTACAAATTCATACCTGAGGTGTGGAGGCAACGGCTTCCAACACTGGAGGTTCCTCAATTGAAGGCTTGGTTGGTGGAGTCTTTCTATTTTTAAGATCCAAGGATAGCTTCTGAGGCTCATAAGAGTAAGAGCCCATTCCATGTAAAGCATTGACACACTCCACATGGCCTTCATACTCATTGACATGAAGATTCAACAAAACCGCCTCTAGAGGGTCCTCCACATTGATCATTGCACGGGTATCATCAATTATCACTACCGTGACAAGATCCACAAATGAGCACACTTCGGTACAGTTGGGCTGCTTCATTGACTTCACACTTCTGTACAGTTGGGCTGCTTCATTGACTTGCACACATGAAAGACCACTTTTTCATCACCCACTCGGAAAGTGAGTTCCCCTGCTTCCACATCAACTAAGGCCTTCCCCGTAGCAAGGAAAGGTCTTCCTAAAATTATAGGTACCTCAAAATCAACCTCACAATCGAGAATCACAAAATCAGCTGGCAAGATAAATTTGTCCACCCGGACGAGAACATCATCTATTATACCCAAAGGTCTCTTCATCGATCTATCTGCCATTTGCAACCTCATGGAAGTCGGCCTCGGCTGTCCAATACCCAAAGTCTTGAAAACTGAGTAGGGCATCAAGTTGATACTCGCCCCCAAATCACATAGAGCTTTAGCAAAGTCTGCACTTCCTATAGTGCAAGGAATGGTGAAAGCACCGGGATCCTCCAACTTCGGAGCCATTGAATGCACTATAGCACTAACTTGGTGGGTCATCTTGATAGTTTCACAGTCCATGGATCTTTTCTTCGTCACCAAATCTTTCATGAATTTAGCATAGCCAGGCATTTGCTCCAAAGCTTCTACCAAAGGTACATTAATGGATAAGCTCTTCATCATGTCAATGAACTTTTTAAACTGGTTCTCATTTTTCTGCTTCGCGAGCCTCTGAGGATTGGGTGGAGGTGGCCTTGGCACAGGAGCCTTGGCTTTAGGCACAACCGCTTCAGGCATGTCTATGACATGTTCCCTAGACGGGTTCACGTCATTCTGAGTTTCCACCTCGGTATCTTTTATATCAATCCTCACTTCTTCATTCACTTTCTCATCGATCACATTCTCCGCCACCAAAGGGATCTCATCCTCTTGCAACTCAACTTCATCACTCAAAATTTATTTTTGTTTGGAGGCATTCACATCACCGCCTCGTCCACTTCTTGTAATTATTGCCATTGCTTGCGCGGTATGGTTCCAACCCTTCGGCTTCACTACCGTATCACTAAGTAGAGCCCCCTTAGGGCTAGTATTCAAGGACTGTGAGATTTGGCCTAGCCGAACCTGCAAATTCTGATTGAAGTATTGTGGGATGCTAACTGAGCATCTAAATCAGCATTCTTTTTCATCATCTGTTCAAACATCATTTCAATTCTCCCCATGTCATTGTTGGATGAACTAGGCCCTTGGGATGGAAATGGGGGTGGATTGCTCGATTGCTGATACATTGGGGGCCTTTGAAAGCCTTGCCCCCGATTTCCTGATTGTTATTGTTCCAACCACCCTGATTGTTGTTTCCACCCCAGTTGTTGTTGTTTTTACCCCAGTTCCCTTGATTGTTCTGATTGTTGTTCTGGTTACCCCAATTAGGATTTTGATTGTTGTTGCCCCAATTATTGTTGCTTTGTTGTTGATTACCCCAATTGCCTTGGGATCTCCATTGTTGCTGTTGGTTGGAAGAATTGCCCCTTTGGCCTTGATAATTGTTCACGTACTGCACTTCTTCATTCTGCTCTTCATACCCATCATCTTGGAACCCACCACTATCTTGGTTGTATTGATCCGAATTCCCTTGGTTCTGTTGCCCTCTTTGTCTTCTTTTGTTCACTAGTATATTAACACCCTCCATAGCATTAACCTGTCGTGGAGCTTGAACCTATTGTAACTGTGTCATTGCTAGTTGGTTCACGATTGTTGTCAGTTCTGCTATTGCCTGCCCATGATCATGGAGCTCCTTGTGCAAATGAATGACCGTGGGGTCACCCTGTGGCACATTGGCTCTACTTTGCCAAGTGGAGGAAGTGTCCGCCATCTCATCTAATATTTCACAAGCTTGATCATACGACGTGTTCATGAAGTTACCCCCAGCTAATTGGTTCACTATGCACTGGTTTGTTGTATTAATGCTAGGTAGAAGGTCAGTTGTATCATTGCCTCAATCATTTCATTTTTAGGGCATTCCTTAACCATGGTCCGGTATCACTCCCAAATTTTATGTAGTGGTTCGTTGGGCTCTTGTTTGAAAGTTAAGATTTCATCCCTCAAAGTTGCCATGTGCCCCGGTGAGAAAGACTTTGTAATAAATTTATCCGCCAACTCATCCCAGGTATGGATGGAATGGTTAGGGAGTCTCTCCAGCCAGTCTAGTGCCTTCCCCCGAAGAGAGAAGGGGCATAGTCTCAACCGCAAAGTATTCTTGGACACGTTGGTTTGCTTGCTCCACCAGCATGTATCAACAAAACCCCTGAGGTGCTTTTAAGCATTTTGATCGGGAGCACCCGTGAAGTATCCTCGTTGCTCCAGCAAGGTCAGCATCACATTGGTAATTTGGAAATTGCACGCCCGGATCTGGGGCGGGACAATTGCAATGGCATATCCTTGATTGGGAAGAACCCGAGGGGCCACTCTTGGAGGTGGTGGGGGAGGGTCTGGAATATTATCATTGGCATTAGCATTGGCCTGGCGGCCTCTCCGTTGTCCTTGAGGTACAAGAGGCACCTCATCCTCGCTGATATTATCAACCTCCTCCCCCGGGATCGCATTTCCAAGAGGGTCATGGTTGTTGTTTGCCGCCATTTTGTACCTGAATTGGCGTCAAACAAAGATTAGTAACACAGAAGGAAAGAAAAGCAATACACAAAACTATTTAGATAGATAGCCAAAACCGTTAGCTTCCCGGCAATGGCACCAAAAAGTGATCGGTGCCAACCCTGCACCACTATAGGGTGACGAGAGCGGTCGATGCAGCTTTTACCCGAGTAGGTCGGGATCGAATCCACAGGGAGCTAGAAGTTGGAGTTGGTTTCCTATCCAAACTAGCAATGTGCAGTACTCTTAATTGCACTTCCAATCATAGTTGGTGTTTTGATTACTTCTAATATTATGCTAACAAGATGCTAAATTAAGCTAAGAGTGAAATACTTGATAGGTTATCTAATTGGTTAAAGAGGTACTAGGGAAGTGACCCGCTCCTAGGTGGATATTTGACGGATTCTCAAATCTAAGGTAAGGATGTTACGATGGGGATTACGATATAACCAATGCACGAAAGTTCTCACTCTATACCTCTCGGTAGTTTGAGTGATTTTGCCCGCATTGACTTTCTCAAGACCAATTGGGTATTACAATTGAGCAAGCATATGAGGTTCAATTCGGGTATTACTATATCTAGGTTTAACCCTTTAATTGGGGCTATCAATCTCTTGAATACACCCCAATTCCTTGTTGGACCAATTTTCCTAGACTCAAGTTCTCTTTCTCAAGAAGAACCCAAGTCATAAAGGCACAAATTAGTGTTTGCAACCACTAATTCAACATGGAAAGCATAAATTGGTCCAAATATCAAACACCCATACACATTAAAGCCTTAAAACTCAAGACCCATCAAATACCCACACTAGGGTTGAGCCACAACCCTAGCTAATGGGTCTAGCTACTCATAATTAGGGAAGAAAACAAGAAATTAGATGAAGAAATAACCATAATAATTAATTACTAACTAAGATAATTAAGATTCAGCGTAATAGTAACCCAAAATTACTCAAAAAGGAACAAAAGATTCGTTCACGTGCTCAGCCCCCAAGTCAGATCACAAAAGATAACCTAAAAATGTGAAAAGAAAGTATTTATACTAGGCCGAATTTTTTGGACAAAAATACCCCTAACGAGGTAGTGCGGTCCGCACAAAATGCATCATGGACCGTACTGAGGCTTTTTGGCTTGGCTCTGCAGTCTCTGAAGTTGGCCACCGCGGACCGCATAATATGTATCGTGGCCGCGGTGGCTTCAACGCGGTCCGCACAAAAACGACCGCGGACCGCATTGGCAATAAATCTCCCAAGTCCCAACTCTCTGAACTTCATCTTTGCGGACCGCACAATATCGATTGCGGCTGCGGTGAGACCAATGCGGTCCGCACAAATTGCTTTGCGGACGTATTGCTTCAGTTTCCAGAATAAACACCTCTATGAATCTCCTCACTGTGGACCGCACTAAATGGAATGCAGCCGCAGTGGATCTGTTGCACTGTGCTTGGACTTGTTCTTGGTACTTGTGCATGTTTCACTCCTTTTTGAGCTGGTTTTGACTAATTGTCACCTTTTTGACCAAACCCTGCAAACAAGTACAACATGTAAGCCTTTGGGATTATTTTGTACACATTTTTAATCAAAACTCAAGTAAGAAGGAGTGTGAAATGAACTAGAATCCCTAGTTATCAACTCCCCCAAACTTAAGCTTTTGCTTATCCTCAAGCAAACAAAATAAGACCCACCTCCTAAAGAGTAAATCCAAGAAAATTCAGCTGACCTAAAGTGACCTCATCTAGCATCAATTAGGACTAACAATTGCCCTCAAATCAAATGAATCATAGACAACATTCAACATTTTAAACACCATGGTTTTAGTGCGACACAAGAGCATCAAGGATTGACTCGACTCATCAAAGAAACTCTTTCTACTACTTTGGTCATTATGGAACCCAAACTCATACATCCTCAACTCTCCCTAAGCAAACCTCACTTTTAGATTATAGCACTCAAAACGAGGATAGTGGAAACACATTCATCTCTCTCAAAGAAAGGTCACAAGTCCGGCTCTAAGTACCATAAGCTTGCCCCTTATGTGAGTCACCACTAATGTAAGCTTCATTCAACTTAAGATCATATAGGGCTTTTGTGGAGTCATAGTGAAGGCTTTTGGTTCGGGGTAGGAAATATTTGGTAAGTAGGTTCCATCTTCCCTTAAGCACTTCATTGATTTATTTTGGCACACATTCTCTTGACTTTCTTTTGAGTCATTTACTTCTTTCTTCGGGGTTAGAGAGACATACTGTCACTCTTTCTTGTTCATTTCAAACCTTTTTCTCCTTTATAGGCTTTCCACGCCTTTCATCACTTTACTTTTATTCAATCCCTTCATTTTTTCTATATTACTCATTCTTTTTAACTTTTTGATTTTCTTTCTTTTTCATTGCCTTTCCTTTTCTTCATTTTGTACCTTTTTTCCACTTTGTTGCATTCCTCGTCTCTCCCCCCAAACTTATGCTTTTGCCATGTGTTAAGGAAAGATTGGGTGCCAAGAGAGGGTCATTTCAAACGGGTAAAGGCTTGTATCATGGTTGTGGAAAGAAAAGGGCTATGTGTCTCCTGCTCATCAGCATGGGGAATCACCCTCCTCCTCTTTTCTGGCCTCTGTGTCTCCTGCTCTGGCTCAGGCTGGGCTGCTGGGGTTGGGTCCTGCAATAATAGCTCCAAAGGCAAGTTGTCAGCCTTCAATTTCTCCACCTCTACCCTCAACTCTTTCACCGACTCCTTGGATGCCCTAGTCTTTCTCAATTTATTTGTTTCTTTGGTGAGATCCTTCAATGCTTTTCCATGAGAATCCACAGCCTCCACTATTTATTTCTGGTTCTCTAGGAGCTTCTTCTGGTTGTCCAGAAGCTCCTTGAGATTGTCCTCCACATATTATGGGACCTGTAGCTGAGGTGGTACAGAATGGGCCTCCACCGAGGTAGATAGCACAGACAGCTTCGAAGTGGCCGCCTGGATCCAGTTGATGATACTGGCAAGGGTCTGGTTCAAGCGGTGAGCAGTCAACGGGAAAGCTGAAGATGAGGGGATATCCAGAACACTAGAGGGACCTGGGGGCATATCTGGGGTAGCTGAAGCAGGCTGAGTGGGAGCTACCACTACTACTGACTCTTCAGACTGGCCAGTAGAAGCGGTGGATTTGCCTTTCGGATCTTTGCCCTTGGGGTTGTCATCACCTTGTTGTACCAGGAGAAAGGTGTCTTTGGCTTTGTCTTCACATCAAACTTTCGCTTGTCCACCTCCAAGTCATTCAGGTACATTGTTAGGAAGTTTGGGAAGGGATACGACCTATCTCCTTCATTGACCACTCGAGTGATTACCCTAGACATCACATTCCCGATGTTGATCGGGTACCCAGCCATGATAGAAGCTACTAGAATTTCCCGGGAGATAGGAAGATAGTTCTCATGGGTGGTGGGGTCTAGCCTGCTGCATACAAATGTCTCCCACCCTTTTGCTTTGGAGTTCAGGGTTCTCCTCAGAATTTTAACTCCTGTTGTCAACCATGTAGGGGTGGTACCTGGGATTGCCAAGTACTCTGCTAACCACAGACGGACATCCTCCCCCAATGCTACCTTCTCTAAGTACAATGTCTCATCCTCCTCCATGAAGCCCAAGTAGTCATTGATTGTCTTCCCATCAAATTTCACTGTCAGATTTCGCACCTTAATCATTTTCGTGCCCTTTTTGATGTGGGCAACATTAGTGTAGAACTCCTTGACTAGGTGCTCATTTGCATCCTCACAATTGCTGGTGAAGTAGTCCCATCCCACACTCTCTCTGAACTGTCTCCTCACATTTGGGTTGTGCGGCAAGAGGTCCCTATCGATGAATGTCCGCTCAGGTAACAATTTCATCTCGGGCCCCCATTCTCTGAACTTGTGGTAGGCCACTTCACTCACAAATCTGTCTTGCCATGCTTCTGGTTTTCTGGTTCTTTCTACTCCTCCCACTTGGGGCTCACCCCCTCTTTCTTCTTCTCCTCCTTCTTCTACGGAACCCTCACCGGATAGTGAAGCTCTAGGTGAGGTAGGATAGGCATTATCACTACCTGCAGCTGTGCCCTCAGACGACTCAGAAGATATGTGCACTGATACTTGGGCAGTGGGGGATGCCTGAGGAGTAGGGTCATCTCTCAGTCTCGTCCTCTCCGGGAAGTCATCCATATACTCCAGCACTGAGTCAGAATCAGATGCCTCCCGGGAGGGCTCATACTCACTTCCCGATGAATGGGAAGCAGCTCTATCAGCAGCCCTTATGGCCTTTCTTGTCGCCTTTATTGCTTGCCGAGCTTGGGGGGCCAACCTTATCTTTCCACGTCCCCTCCCCCAGGAGAACTCAGCTTTCCCTTTATTTTTATCGCCTCTGGCTCGTGATTTCACCATTATATGTAAAGCGAATACATTCTATTCTTGTTAGTATTCCAGTAACAGAAGAAACAATGCAGAATAAAATTGCAGACAGTCAGAATTTGCAGACAGCGGACTGCACAAAATGAAGTGTGGCCGCAAAGAAGCTACCGCGGACCGCACAAAATGCGCCGCAGTTCGCACTGAGGTGGGGGTCAGACTACCCACTCTCTGATTCTAGGCACCGCGGACCGCACAAAATATAGTGCGGCCGCGGTGAGGCACCGCGGACCGCACAAAATCTATTGCGGCCGCGGTCATCAACTTTCCACTTTCTGAAGTTATACCATTGCGGTCCGCACAAAATGGTATTGCGGACCGCACAGCAGCACCAACCTAGGGTTTCAAATTTTCACATTTTTAGTCCAATTTTTCACCTATTATTGATCCCCTAGGTGTTGAATCAGTGTTTTTAACTAATTAGTCCTAATTCAAACATGATTAAATAAACCTACGGTACAGAATTGAAAGAAAACGAGAAGAAAAGGAAGAAGAACTAGCTAATTAAAAGAAAATAACAAAGTTAAAGACTATGGAAAAATTAAGATTACCAGTTAGTAAGATGCAACACAGATGATTGACAGGGAGTGAATGAAATCGTGCAATTAGGGCTTGTGTGAATAGTATTTTTCACTATTAGAGAGCAAAGGGTCGAAATGTTTTAAATGAGAGCCTCAAGTCCTATTTATAGAAAAAGGGACTGGGGCACATCTCACCTACCCACCGCGGACCGCACAAAATGGCAGCGCGGTCCGCGGTACTCAGAAACAAGTGGCACTGGGGAGATGTTCACCGCGGACCGCAAGAAATGCAATAAGGCCGCAGTGGTCCACCGTGGACCGCACAAAATGCATTGCGGCCGCGGTGGAAAACTTCAGAGACTCCTCATTTTTGACCATTTAATCTGCGGTCCGCATTGAGTTGTTGCCCCCGCACTAAGGCCTTTGCGGCCGCACAAAGTGCAATGCGGCCGCAGTGCAAACTTCACAGAGTGCACATTTTTCCCAACTTGGTCCTGCACTGCATCAAAACAATCCTACACACATCTCAAAACCAGTTAGTCCAAAAACAAATCCTACACTAAAAAAATCAAAGAAAAACAAAAAGAAAGACGCATGGGTTGCTTCCCAAGAAGCGCCTGATTTAACGTCGTGGCACGACGCAGGTTACCATCAAATCACTTGAGATGGATCATTGCCACCACGTGGCTGTCATCCATCTTGCCAATATAGTGCTTGACTCTGTGCCCATTAACCCTGAAGATCTCACCATTTTTGTTTTTCAAGTCAAGTGCACCAAACGGAGTCATAAGCACCACTTCAAAAGGTCCTTTCCATTTTGACTTAAGCTTTCCCGGAAACATACGTAACCGAGAATTGAACAAGAGAACGAAATCACCCACTTTGAACTCCTTGCTACGAGCATACTTGTCATGAAGGTACTTCATCTTGTCCTTGTACAAGGACGAACTGGAGTAGGCATGGAATCGGAATTCATCCAGTTCATTAAGCTGCTCCACATGAAGATTTGCTGCCACTCCCATTCAAGATTCAGTTTCCTCAAATCCCACATGGCCTTGTGCTCTAACTCAACCAGAAGATGGCAAGCTTTCCCAAACACCAACTGGTACGGAGACATACCAATCGGAGTCTTATAAGCAGTCCTATAAGCCCATAGAGCATCATCCAATTTCTTAGACCAATCGGTCCTATTGGCATTGACCATTTTTGACAATATACTCTTGATTCCCTGTTTGAGACTTCAACTTGGCCACTCGCCTGAGGATGATAAGGAGTATAAACTTTGTGATTGACACCATACTTTGCAAGCAAAGTGTTAAAAGCTCTATTACAAAAATGCGACCCCCCCCCCCCCCCATCACTTATGATTGCACGAGGAGTGCCAAACCTTGTAAAAATGCTCTTTTTGAGAAACGCAACCACACTCCGGGCTTCATTGTTGGGTAAAGCCACGGTCTCGACCCACTTTGAAACATAGTCAACCGCCACTAGAATGTATGTGTTCCCACATGAGCTTACAAATGGGCCCATGAAATCAATACCCCACACATCAAAAATATCAACTTCTAGAATGGTGTTGAGAGGCATCTCATCTTTCTTCGAAATTCCATCCGCTCTTTGACATTCGTCACACCTCTTCACAAGTTCACTTGCATCTTTATACAAAGTTGGCCAGTAAAACCCACAACTAAGAACCTTCGAAGCTATCCTTACCCTGCCATGATGGCCACCATAGGGAGAGGAATGACAAGCCTCTAAGATACTCAACTACTCCTCCTCTGGAACACACCTTCGGATCACCTCGTCAGTGCATATCTTGACCAAGTACGCTCATCCCAATAGAAATCCAAACTATCCCATTTGAGCTTCTTCCTTTGGTTAGAAGAGAGCTCACACGGGATTATACCAGTCACAAGGAAATTAGCAACATCCGCAAACCATGGCATATCATTCATCGACACAGAAAGTAGTTGCTCATTGGGAAATGCATCATTGATCTCTAGGCCATCACACGGCCTCCCTTCCTCCTCCAAGCGGGACAAGTGGTCGGCCACTTGGTTTTCACTACCTTTCCGGTCCACAATTTCCAAATCAAACTCTTGAAGTAACAAGACCCATCGCATCAACCTAGCTTTGGAATCTTTCTTCGTCATCAAATACCTAAGAGCGGCATGATCGGTGTGCACTATGACTTTGGCACCCATGAGATACGGCCGAAATTTTTCCATTGTGAACACAATAGCCAACAACTCTTTCTCAGTCACTATGTAGTTCCTTTGGGCATCATTCATTGTCTTGCTCGCGTAGTACACTGGATGAAACATTTTTCTCACTCTTTGACCCAATACTGCCCCAACCGCAACATCACTCGCGTCGCACATGAGCTCGAAGGCAAGCTCCAATTGGGTGCGGTAATAATAGGGGTGGTGGTCAACTTATGCTTGAGAAGTTCAAATGCTTGCATACATCCCTCATCGAACACGAACTTGGCATCATTTTCTAATAGCTTGCACAAAGGATTCACTACCTTAGAAAAATCCTTGATAAATCTCCGGTAGAACCCGGCATGCCCAAGAAAACTTCTAACCCCCTTGACAGAAATGGGGGGAGGAAGCCTTGAAATCACCTCTATTTTAGCTTTGTCCACCTCTATGCCATGTTTTGAAATTTTGTGACCAAGAAATATGCCCTCCTCAACCATGAAGTGGCATTTTTCCCAATTGAGCACAAGATTAGTTTCCTCACACCGGGCCAACACCCTATCAAGATTCTTCAAGCATTCATAAAATGAGTCTCCCACCACACTAAAGTTGTCCATGAACACCTCCAAAATATCTTCCACCATGTCGGTGAAAATGGCTATCATACACCGCTGGAATGTAGTCAGTGCATTGCACAACCCAAAAGGCATCCTAGAAAAGGCAAAGGTGCCATATGGACAAGTGAAAGTGGTCTTCTCCTGATGTTCTGGAGCAATCAAGATTTGGCTGTACCCAGAATATCCATCCAAGAAATAGTAGAAGGCACACCCAGCAAGTCGATCAACCATCTAGTCCAGGAAAGGCAATGGAAAGTGATCCTTGCGAGTCATTTTGTTCAGCTTGCGGTAGTCCATGCACACCCTCCATCCGGTAACTATTCGGGTAGGAATTAGTTCATTTTGAGCATTGGTCACCACGGTCATCCCACCCTTCTTCGGCACACATTGCACCGGCATAGTCCAAGAGCTGTCAGAGATGGGGTACACAACCCCGGCATCTAACCACTTGATCACCTCCTTTTTCACAACTTCTTGCATTGCCTCGTTCAACCTCCTTTGATGTTCCAAGAAGGGTTTTACATCATCTTCCCGAATAATCTTGTGCATACGAATGCGGGGCTTATTCTCCGAATATGAGCAAAGTCCATCCAATTGCCTTCTTCCGCTTTTGGAGCACCGCCAATATGGCATCTACCTACATGTTAGTAAGACAAGAGGAGAGAATAACTGGAAAAGTTGAACTAGGGCCTAAGAATTTATACCTGAGGTGTGGAGGCAACGGCTTTAACTCCAACACCGGAGGTTCCTCAATTGAAGGCTTGGTTGGTGGAGTCTTTCTATTTTCATGATCCAAGGATAGCTTTCGAGGCTCATAAGAGTAAGAGCCCATTCCATGTAAAGCATTGACACACTCCACACGGCCTTCATCCTCATTGACATCAAGATTCAATAAGACAACCTCTAGAGGGTCCTCCACATTGATCATTTCACTGGTATCATCAATTATCACTACCGTGACAAGATCCACAAATGAGCATACTTCGGTACAGTTGGGCTGCTTCATTGACTTGCACACATGAAAGACCACTTTTTCATCACCCACTCGGAAAGTGAGTTCCCCTGCTTCCACAGTAACTAAGGCCTTCCCAGTAGCAAGGAAAGGTCTTCCCAAAATTATAGGTACCTAAAAATCAACCTCCCAATCGAGAATCACAAAATTAGCTGGCAAGATAAATTTGTCCACCCAGACGAGAATATCATATATTATACCCAAAGGCAAATTAGCTACATTACATAATTTTATGTCACAAAGGCATTTCAACAAAAACATAATGGAAAACCTTTCACCATCTTATTTCAATTCAAAGTGGGTTAGAACCACCATACAACCACATCAGCGCGCCACCCAACACAATCACCACATCACCACATCTTCATAATGGCACAAAGTGCACATTTTTTACAAAAAAAACTTCACAAATTTTTGTCGCTTGGTCACCCCCACCAAGCTTTAATACAAAACAATTCCAACATCATCAAAACACTCCAAATATCACCCACAATCATAAGAACAATGAAAACCCCATAAGTTTATGCATAATGTTCGGGGCAAAATAGAAGAAAAATAGCTAAAAGATTAGCAAAAATAAACTACCTAAGGTTTGGGAAATTAAACTAAATTAAACTAAAATACTACAAGTAAATACTAAAAGAAAGAGAAGAGATGAGATGAGGAACTTACCTTGAAGATGAATGGGAGTTATAAGAGGATTTGAAGGGAAGAAATTTGAATAAAAAGAATAAGGGATTTGGATTAGGGAGAACACAAGTTAGAGATGGGAGAATGAGAGATATGGGAGAAGGGGGAAAAGGGGCTAGGTGGGCGTTATGTTTTTTTAATTTTTTAGATTTTATTTTCAAATATGGCCGACAAACAATGTATAGCCGCGTCGCGGGCTGTGACGCCCCATGCAGTGCGGCAGTGGAGAAGTTCAGAGAGCTGCTTCTCTGACAGACTCGACCCTTTGGCCCAGCGCAGTGCCCCATGCGGCACGCTAGGCCATTTTTTTCAGAGTTCCCATTTTTTTCACGTTTTTGCTCACGGGTTGCACCCGAACTCTATTATATACTTATTTTGTGTCCAATTTATGCTCATACCTATTCGACCAATTATCAAAACTTCTAAACTCTAATAATCCTACACTACAATTATCTAACTATTCTACAAAAGCAAGAAAAGGGATTGTAAGTAGTTCTGAGTTATAATCGTCAGCTTGACTCTGTCACTTAGGCTCATTCTATCACGATGCTAGAGGATTGCTTGTCAAATCCTCCAACAAATTACGGTTTCAACCTGTGCTCAAAGCTTTCATTCCCTTCCTCATCTTGGATCTCAATAGCGCCATACGGTGAGACATGTTTCACCACATACAGACCTGTCCATCTTGACTTGAATTTTTCGTGGAACAACCTAAGTCTACTATTGTATAGTAAGACTCTATCCCCTTCATGAAACTCCTTTGGCTTAATCAGATGATCATGCCATCTCTTTGTATTTTTCTTGTAAATTCGCGCATTCCCATACGCATCCAGTCTAAACTCCTCCAATTTGTTCATCTGCGCCAACCTATGTTCACTTGCAAGACTAAAATCAAGATTAAGCATCTTAATTGCCCAATAAGCTTTATGTTCTATCTCAACTGGTAGGTGAAACGATTTTCCATACAATAGTTTTAATGTGAAGTACCTATGATTGTTTTGAATGCAGTTCTATACGCCCATAGAGCTTCATCCAACTTTACAAACCAATCCTTATGAGAAGCACTAACTATCTTTTCAAAAATTCATTTAAGTTCACAGTTAGCCACTTCAACTTGCCCCACTAGTTTGGGCATGCTACGGGGTTCCTATTTTGTGGTGACCCCTTACTTAGACAGCAATGCAATAAACTGCTTGTTCACAAAGTGCGACCCATTGTCACTGATAATCACTCATGGTATCCAAAAGCGGGTAAAGATGTTCTTCCGTAAGAACTCACACATCACCCGAGCATCATTGGTCCTTGTAAGGATTGCTTCGACCCATTTAGAGACGTAATCAACGGCTATGAGGATATACTCATAAGAACGAGACGATAGGAACGGGCCCATGATGTCAATGCCCCGAACGCCAAAAAATTCACATACCAGAATGGAGTTGAGAGACATTTAATCCCTCTTGCTAATATTACCTGCCCTTTGACATTTTTCACATGCAGCTACATACGCCCGTGCATCTTTGTACAATGTAGGGCAGTAGAAATCGGATTCCATTACCTTTGCAGCTGTGTAATTTCCACCATAGTGTCCTCTAGATGCTCCACCATGGAAATGAGACAGAATGCTTGTCATCTCTCCTTCATGTACACATCTTCGATTCACATTATCTACACACAGTTTAAACAAGAAAGGGCCATTCCAAAAATAACTTTTTACCTCACCGTGAAGCTTCCTTATTTGATCACGAGAGAGGTCATGAAGCAACCATACACTAGCCAAAAAGTTGGCTACATCAGCATACCAAGGTGGCTTTTCTCAGTAGTGGCGTAGTTAACTTGAGCATCATTCAACGTCCTACTTGCATAGTAGATGGGCCTAAACATCTTATCTTTTCTTTCCCCTAGAACTTCCCCCATAGCTACATCACTAGCATCACACATTATTTCAAATGGCTAGCTCCAATCAGGTGTTACCATAATAGGAGCACTCACAAGCTTTTTCTTTATCAATTCGAATGCTCTTAAGCACTCCATAGTAAAAACAAAATTGACATATTTCGCTCGCAATGTAGTCAACGGCTTGGTAATACTAAAAAAGTTTTTGATGAACCTCCTATAGAACCCAGCATGTCCCAAGAAATCCTTATGCTTTTCATAGAAGTCGGTGGAGGGAGCCTAGCAATTACATCAACCTTAGCTCTATCAACTTTAATTCCATGTGCAGTCACTTTGCAGCCTAGGACAGTTCCTTCTTTCACCATGAAGTGGACTTCTCCCAGTTAAGAACCAAGTGAGTGGCTTCACAACATTCAAGCACAAGATCCAGATTCTTCAAGAAACCCTCAAAGTCATCACTACAGAGGGTGAAATCATCCATGAATACCTCTAGATACTTCTTTAAATCGGAGAATATAGACATCATGCACCTCTGAAAAGTGGAAGGTGCATTACACAACCCAAATGGCATCCTCCTGTAAGCAAAAATACTTTACCGGCAAGTGAATGTGGTCTGCTCAACATCTTCTGGGGCAATGGGTATCTGATTGTAGCCTAGTACCCATCGAAGAAACAACAGCATCCATGTCCAACCACTTTCTCGAGCATTTGATCAATAAAGGTAAATGGTAAGTGGCCCTTCCTTGTTGCATCATTCAGCCTTCTATAATCAATGCACATTTTCCACCCAGTGACTGTTCTTGTAGGGATCAATTTACTGTCTTCATTCTTCATCACTGTCATGCCTCTTTCTTAGGTACAACTTGCACTGGACTAATCCACTAGCTATTATGGGCAAAATCACTCCCGCATCTAGCAATTTGATGATCTCCATATGCACTACCTCCTCCAAATTTTTGTTCAACTTTCGTTGGGGCTGCACCACTAGCTTGCTATTTTCTTCCAGCAGAATTTTGTGCATGCATATGGCTGGACTGATTCCTTGAATATCAGCTATACTCCTATGTACCTGTCAAGTAAGTATAAATAATCACAGAAAATTTTTAGTTTAAAGAAAACCATATTTCAAGTGAGTAAGGAGGACTTTCAATTCTACACTAGGCTTAGAATCCTCCTCTTATAGTTCATCTTCATCAACCACTTGGTCCTCGGTTTCAAGAGCTTCAGCCTCTTTCTTTATTTCAGGATCATCACCCTCCACTGTGCTAGACTGAGTAATACACTTCTCTAGAGTATTCCCTACAAGCTTTTCAAACTTGTATTTTTCAGCCAATTACCCAACAACATCTAGCTTGAAGCACGAGTAGGCAGAGGCCTCATCACTGGGGTATTTCATCATCCTTTTCATCTGGAACACCACTTTCATTGCCCTCTCTTAGTATGCTGCCCCTCGTATATATCAAGGATAGCTCTGTTTGTACATAAAAATGGCCTCTCTAGAATTAGAGGCACCTCCTTGTTTACCCCATATCCATCACAATAAAGTCTACGGGGAACACAAACCTGTCCACCCGAAATAAAATATCCTCAATGATTCCTTTAGGTAAAATGGTGGTTTGGCCAGCCAGTTGTAGGGACACTAGTATTGATTTGATCACTCCAATCTCACCTTCCAGTTTCTTGAATACAGACATAGACATTAGATTTATAGATGTATCAAAATCACAGAGGACCTTGTCGAATTTCTCACTCCCCAATGAGCATGGTATGGTGAAGCTACCTGGGTCCCCATACTTTTGGGGAATTGTATTTTGCAATATGGCACTGCAGTGGGCATTCAGGTTGACCATTGTTGTCTCCTCCAGTTTTCTCTTGCTAGACAGCATTTCCTTCAAGAACTTTGCATAAGCAAGCATTTGAGTGAGTACCTCTATGAAGTAAATGTTCACATAAAGTTGCTTGAGCATCTCCAAGAACTGCCCAAAACATTTGTCAAGTTTTTCCGGCTTTATCTTTTGAGAGAATGGTAGAGCTGGCATATGTCTACTTTCTTCAATCTCCTTTTGTACCCCACTACTCTAGTCTTTCTGCTCTGCACTCTTTTTCTCTTTCGGTGTCTTGGTCTGCTTGTTCACCACCTCAGGTCTAGCTTTCACCATTGGGTTAGCCAATATTTTGCAACTTCTCAATAATACAACTTTGATTGTTTCCTTCGGGTTCTTTTTAGTGTTAGAGGGTAGAGTCCCAGGAGCCCTCTCAGATAACGAATTTGCAATTTGTCCCATTTGCCTTTTAATATTTCGGATACTCGTGCCCTGAGTTTTAAATTTTTTATCTGTTTTGTTGATGAATGCCTTCATGAGATCTTCCATACTCGACTGATTTGACTAGTGTGGCTGGTATTGCTGCCTCTGCTAGTTCTGAAAACCTGGTGGTCCTTGACGTGGAGTCTAAGATTATTTTGCTACCATGAGTTCAAACTCCTACTAGGTGAACTCCACGAAAAACCTGGATGTCTTTGACCCATAGCATTATTGTTGTTCCCACCTTGGTAGTTTCCTCTATTATTGTTCCCCACAGCATTGACTTCCTCAGCTGAAGCTTGACATTCATGTGTAGGGTGTACCATTGCACAAACGTCACATGCTACTTACGGCTCACTCTGTACCTTGGCCAATGTTAGCTTTCTTATCTCATTGGTAATAGTGTCTAGCTAGCTTGTACGGATGTGTTAGAGTCCACCTAGTGAACCCCAACTCATTTTCTTCTATCATTACTCTCGGCGGGACACTGGTTAGCATCCTCAGATAATTCATTAAGGATTAAGAAAACCTCTTCCGGAGTTTTCTTTGTTAGTGGACCTCCACATGTAGTATTCATAGTTCATCGCGAGGAAGGTGTCAGTCCATCCTAAAAATCTTGGAGTTGCATCCACAAATCAATTCCATCGTGCTGACACTTCCTAACTATCTCCTTGAATCTTTCCAAGGATTCAAAAATTGTTTATGTCTCCTTCTGACAGAAATTATGGATTTCCCTTATGAATTTTCCTGTGTTTGCGGCTAAGAAGTACTTGTCAAGAAACATTTTGGTCATATCTTCCCATGTCCTGATCAAACCTGTAGGTAAGCTACGAAGCCAGTGCTTCGCATCATATTTTAATGAAAAGGGGAATTCTCTCAAGTATACCACATTTTTTTATACTCCCTTATATTGGAAGGTGTTCACAATTTCTTCAAAGTCCATCAAGTGAGTGTTTTGATCTTTATTCACCTTTCCTCTGAAGATGCAGTTGTTTTGGATGGTTTGAAGAAAGCCTTGATTCAACTCAAGGTTGTGTGCTGCTATCGGTGGAGGTCAGACACTTGATAGTCCTTGATTGTAGACTAGTCTGGCACAGTCCAATGATCTTCCAGGCCTGGGTGTTGCATTCTCGAACTGGTCTTCAACCAAGGCTCGGTTTAGATTGAATCTTTGACCCCCACCATCTTCGACAGTCTACTCAACAACTCTCTGAGCTGCTTCAACTGCTATCCATGCAACTTCTTGTTGTGCTGCCTCTCTTGCAACTAAGTCTACTCTATAAATCTCTTTGTTTTCCATGTTATCTTGAGTCGAAGTCTGACCTAAGAAATTTTCTGTTAATTCTCTTTCTATTCTCAATTTTCGCATGTGTTTCTCCAACTCTGGTTCGTAGGGTGTCACTTCCTTTGAAGAAGATCGAGTCATATACCAGAGAAATCAACCTTGTATTCTGCACATAAGTGAGAAAACATGAATACATTAAAAGAAAAATTGGTTCTTGAATTAGTACTAAAAACTATTTTAAAGACTATTGAATGCTAATCCCTGGCAACGGTGCAAAAATTTGACGAGCGCAAAACGCAACACAAAATTATTGCTCGCTAATCAAAGATAGTATAATTTAATTATCGTCTCCACAGGGATTGGATTTAAATAATGTTCGAATAATATTTAGTTGATTACTATCCAGGAAAACGAACATTTGATTTGATGACTATTACTACGATTAACTACTAAAAATTGAGCAATTAACAATTGATCATAAAGGACATCAGATGAGCAACGAAGAAATATCAATGAGAGAAATAAGGGTAATTTGCTAGACAAGTCCAAAAATAACTGACTCAGGATCCAATTCTTGAGTTAGTTCACTCAATAATATGGTTTATTCTCATGAATTCAACCGATAATCAGACTACACTTGAAGTTAATGTTCCTCTTCCGGTTAAACGTTAATTTCAGTAATTAATCCAATTGAAGCACGGTAAACAAGTGTAATAATAAAATGATGGTTATGATCTAAAGGGTAACTTCTCACAAATATTTCCCTATTATCTAGTTTGATTAATAATTCAAGAGGCTCTTTTAATTACCTATTTGAATCACGAATTTAAACTAGAGCATAAAATGTAAAGCAATTCAATATCAAGCTCTTCTTTCGATTAAGCAAAATAAGAAATAACTCCACAATGTGAATTAAAACTCCATCAATTAATTCCAATAATAAGCAAGAATCGAATCCCTAATCAATTATCAAAATACCATATCTGTCAACACCCTAATGGAAATTACTCTATAGCAAAACTATGATTCATGCTAAGTACATGTGTAGTGTTGTGTGGCAACACCTTCACTTTGTTGGTAGTAAGTTAGTACAACTTCTTAATTTTTCTTTTCTTAGTTACTAGTTTAGCTTCTTAATTATGTATTTTACATTTTTATAGTTTGTGGTTATCTTGTTTTAGTATTATGTTAGTGGTTGGGTGGGTTGTTGATTACTTGTGGTGTGCTTTTAATGGGGTAGTCTTGTAACGACCTAGCCGGCAATTTTGAGAATAAACATCCCACTTGGTAGATTAAGGTCTCGAGCAGCTCTGTATAATGTGTTATGACTTGCGTGTGTAGCCGAGTTCAGTCTTCGGATGATTTGGGGTCAATTTGGAAGAAAGAATCTTGTTTAGAAGCTCAAGCGGTAAAAGTTGACCGAAAATTGACTTCCATGTAAACGACCCCGGAATGGGGTTTTGATGGTTCCAATAGCTTTGTATTGTGATTTTTGACTTAGGCGTGCGTCCGGATTTGGATTTGGAGGTCCGTAGGATAATTTGAAGCATTTCGGCAAAAATTGGAAAGTTGAAGTTTTAGAAGGTTGAGAGGTTTGACCGAGAGATGACTTTGATGATATCGGGGTTGGAATGTGATTTCGAGAGTTGGATTAGCTCTGTTATGTCATTTCGGACTTGAATGCAAAATTGGACGTCATTCCGAGCTGATTTGGTATGTTTCGGCATGAGTTTTGGAAGTTGGAAAATTCGAAAGTTCATAAGCTCGATTCGAGGTGCGATTTGTAGTACACCACAAGTTTTTGGCAAATTTGATGTGATTTGAGGCCTCGAACAGGTCCGCTTTATAATATGGAACTTGTTGGCAAGTTTTGATGGGGTCCCGGGGGGCCGGGTGTGTTTCGGATGGGTTACGGGTCAATTCCCCTTGTTTTGGAATGTTGTTGCTGGTGTCTGATGTCCTTCTACACGATCGCGTAGGTACAGCCGCGATCGCAAAGGTTGTTTAGTGACTGGTTGCTTTTTCCTCTTCGCGTTTGCATGATCTATTCCACTATCGCGTGTGTATGGATATTTCCCCTATGAGTTCGCATTCCATGTTACGCGTTCGCGTAGCACAGGTGTAACAGTTGATAATTTCCTTCTTCTCCTTTGCGATTGCATGTTCCCTTACGCGATCGCGTAGTACATTTCTTGGGGGTCAGTGTTCCCTTCTTCGCGATCGCATGTATCTGTTCGCCAACGCGCAGTGCAATTCTATGGCAGACAATAATTCTTCTTCGCAATCGCATGTGTACTTCCGTGATCGCAATGAGCAAATGCCTGGGCAGAAGAATATATTTTTGCCAAATCGAGGGTTTAGCCATTTTTACCAAAACTTGAGTTGTAGACCCCGGGTTTGAGCAATCTTTTGTGGGTTTTTCAAAAAAATCAATGGGCTAAGTGTTCTTCACCCAGAATTTATTATATTCCATGATTCTATCTTTATTTTTATCTTATAATTAGTGTTTTGAGTTGAGGAAAAATGGGAATTTTTGAAGAAATCTTTCAAAATGTAAAATGATGATTTGAAGGATGAATTGATGTCCGAAATTGATAATTTTGGTATGGTTAAACTTGTACCGGAATGGTTGTTCGAGTTTCATATATTTTATCGTGATCCGAGGTGCGGGCCTGGGGGTTGACTTTTGGGTTGACATTTTAGTTTGTGTTAAAGATTGAAGCTTTATTATCCGAAAATTATTTCTTATGAGTTTTATCTATGATTTGAATTTTGACTAGATTTGAACCGTCCGGAGGTTATTTCACTCGAGAAGTTCATTTTAGAATAACGGTCTATCTTCTTTGAGGTAGGTATCTTGCCTAAGTTTGTGTGCGAGAATGTAACGACCCGGTCGGTCGTTTTGAGAGTTAGAGCCCCGATCCCCGATTAACTGTTTCCCCCGCATCTATTTATGCTATTATGACTTGACAGGAGGTTACATTTTGGTTTTTCGAAGTGTGTGGGACACTTAGTCCCTAAACGGAGGCTTAAGTATTAGAATTTGGACCATAGTTGGAACTTTGTGAAGATGACTCCGGAATACAGTTCTGTCGATTTCGTTAGCTCAATTGGGTGATTTTGGGCTTAGAGGCGTGTCCGGATTGTGTTTTGGAGGTCCGTAGCTCATTTAGGCTTGAAATGGCAAAATTTGAATTTTTGGAGATTTGGACCGGCAGTGGAAATTTTGATATCGGGGTCAGATTCTGATTACGGAAGTTGGAGTAGGTCCGTAGTGTTGAATATGACTTGAGTGCTAAATTTGGGGTCAAACGAACATTGTTTGATTGGTTTCGGCATCAGTTGTTGAATTTGGAAGTTTCAAGTTCATTAGGTTTGGATTGGAGAATGATTTGTGTTTTTAGCGTTGTTTGATGTGATTTGAGGGTTCGACTAAGTTTGTATGGTATTTCAGGACTGGTTGATATGTCTGGTTGAGGTCCCGGGGACCTCGGGTGTGTTATGGATGCTCAACGGGTTGAAATTTAGACTTAGGCCATTGTAGAAGTTTCAGGCATCTGGTATTTTCGCACCTGCGGTGGGGAGACCGCAGGTGCGGGCACGCAAAAGCGGAGAAGCAAGCGCAGAAGTGGATTTGGACAACTCAGGCTAGGATTGCAGGTGCGAGGGGAATTTTGCATCTGCGATGCTTGCAGATGCGCTAGGATGTACGCAGAAGCGACCTAGGACCGCAGAAGCAGGAGACCTTTCGCAGGTGCACATGCGCAGGTACGGCCTCCTTATCGCAGATGCGGCCCCTATGTACTTAAGTGATTTTCACACCTGTGATGAATTTCCCGCATGTGCGGTTGTGGGCTCGCAGAAGCGAGTTCGCTGGCAAAAAAAGGGAAAATCGAAGGTTAGATTCATTTCACCATTTTTGGACTTGAGAGCTCGGAAATTGGAGATTCTTTGAGGGATTTTCAGAGAGAGGTTAAGGGTAACAATTTCTTACTCATTTTTTGTTATATTTCATTAATCTACTGTTGTTTTCTTTATTTAATTCAGGAATTAGAATGAGAAAGTTGGGAAAAATGAGGGAAAAGTTCCCCAACCGAATTTCTGAGTTTTGAGTGGGATTTAGACATCGGATTTGGATAATTTTGGTACGAGTGAACACGTGAGTGAATGAGTGTTCATATTTTGGGACTTTTCCTCGATTCCGAGACGTGGGCCCGGGGAGGCTTTTTGGGCGATTTTCCAATTTCTTGCTTTAGCTTTGATTTCATTAGCTAGATTAGTTCCTTGTAGTTATATTTATGTTATGTAATTGATTTTGGCTAGATTTAGGGCCATTCGGAGTCGGATATTCATGGAAAGAGCATTGTGACTGATTGATTGAGCTTGGTTTGAGGTAAGTGGTTTGCCTAACCTTGTGTGGGGGAACTCCCCTTAGAATTTGGTACTATTTGATATATGAGCGCCGTATACGTGAGGTGACGAGTGCTTACACGGGCTATTTGTTGAAAAACTCCATTTTCATTAAGCAAAATATATGTTTCCCTTTAACTGAGTTACACTAGCATATGTAATTATCCTGTTTAGTTTACGACATCATATTTACGTGTCTGAATTGCTTATCTGAACTATGTGCAACATGCTTGGTGAATTTCCTTCTTCTTCATTGACTTGCATTTATTCTAAATTGTAGGATTTCCATGTTGTAGTTGAAATTCTATTATTTGAGCTGTATATTTACTTTGGGACAACGGAATGGTATTCTACGAGATCCCCCTGTACTGCATATTTACTTTGGGACTACGGAACCGTATTCCAGGAGATCCCCCTGCACATTTAAGTTTGGGACTACTGGACGTTATCCTGGGAGATCCCCTGTTTTTATCACTGTATTCTGAGATGTTGTCTTTCATTGATTCTATTCCTGTTAGATTTCCGTACTTATTTTTACTATGGTATTTCGTTCTGTCTTATTTTCATTATATTTCTACCAGTAGGGCCCTGACCTGATCTCGTCACTACTCAACCGAGGTTAGGCTTGGCATTTACTAGGTACCATTGTGTTGTACTCATGCCCTTTCCTGCACATGTTTTTGTGTGCAGATCCAGATTTATCTTACCAGCCTCATCACTAGTTGCAGTCTTTGCTGCTTATTGGAGACTTCGAGGTACATATGACCGCGCACCAGATCCTTGAGGTCCCCCTCTATCCCCCTATGTTCATTATTCCTTCTTTCTATAGAGATGGTGTATAGAATAGTTAAGACTTCTTAGTAGCCTGTGACTTGTGGGTTTTCGGGTTTTGGGAATTGTTTCGTACATTTCAAAAGTGATAATTGTATATGCCGAGTGGCATTCATTTGCCTATTAGATATCTGTTACTTAGTAGCTAATGTTCATGCTGTTATTTCATTTTCCGCAAAGTGTTAGGCTTAGCTAGTCATGGAGACTAGGTGCCGTCACGACAACTCACGGAGGGAGAAATTGGGTTGTGACAAGGTGGTATCAGAGCTCTAGGTTCATAGGAGTCATGAGTCACAAGCCAGTTTATTAGAGTCTCGCGGATCAGTATGGAGATGTTTGTACTTATCTTCGGGAGGCTATGGAACTGTTAGGAAAATTCCACTTCATTGGATTCCTTGTCATGTGAGTTTATTGACTTCAAAACTCTAAACTCCTGTCTTCTATTCTCTCACAAATGGTGAGGACACGTGCAACCGGAGATGACCAGGCACCCACGCCCCCTGCTAGAGCCGTCCGAGGCTGGGGTCGGTGTAGAGGCCGAGGGCGCACGCGTGGTGCAGCTAGAGCACCCGAACGAGCTGCCACAGAGGAGCCACTAGTAGCTCTAGTCAGAGCACATGCACATCATACGCCTTCTATTACTACACCGGCTCTTCTGGAGACCCTTGCACAATTCATGAGCATATACAGAACTCTAGCTCAGGCAGGGTTGATTCCCCTTGCTGCAGCCACATCTCAGACCAAGCGAGGATCACAGATTCCCGCCGCCCGCACCCTAGAGCAGTGGGTTCAGGTTGGTTAGATCCCAGAGGTTATACCGGTACCACCTGTATCCCTAATTCAGCCTGAGGCTAGGACAGCAGTTTCAGAAGAGGAGCAACATAGGCTTGAGAGGTACAAGAAGTTCGACCTTCCTACATTCAATGGTCTAGCATCAAAGGATGCTCAGGGATTTCTGGAGGAGTGCCACCGTATCCTCCGTACCATGGGCATGGCAGAGTCGAGTGGGATTTCTTTCACTACCTTACAGCTTCGAGGAGCAGCCTATCAGTGGTGGCGTACTTATGAGTTGGACAGTCTAGCTGAGGCAGCTTCCCCTACATGGACTCAGTTCTCGGACATGTTTTTAAGAGTGTATGTCCCTTAAATCCTCAGGGACGCATGGCGCGTGGAGTTTGAGCAGTTGCGCCAGGGTGCTATGACTCTTTCAGAGTATGTAGTCCATTTAAGTGACTTGGCTAGACATGCACCGGCCTTGGTTTCTACAGTTCAAGAGAGGGTCTGTCGGTTTATTGAGGGACTCATTCCCAGCATGAGGACTAGCATGGCCCAGGAGTTATAGATGGATATCTCGTATCAGCAGGTGGTAGGTATTGCAAGGAGAGTGGAGGGCATGCCTGCTCGGGATAGGGAGGAGAGAGAGGCCAAGAGGTCTCAAGAGTCGAGCTATTATTCCGGTGCCCGTACCCGTGCCCGTGCCCGTGCCCCAGCTGCAGTTTTTTATGATAGGGGCTATGTCAGTTGCCCCATTCATTTAGCTCTCCCAGCCACCAGTGGTATTCCAGCTCCTCCTAGACCAGTGGTATCTAGCGTGCCTCCTGCACGGGGTGCTTTTAGCGGTAGTCCAGCAGACTTGGCCCGAGCCAGCCACAATTGCCACGCCCTCCCAAAGCTTGTTTAGATTGTGTCGACACTCACCATGTGGTGAGGGATTGCCCCTGACTTAGGAGGGGTGCGCCTCCACAAACTTCTCAGTCACAGCGTGCTCCACAGGGTTCTCAAGCCATTATTCTAGCAACAACTGCCACCCCACTGCTCAGCCAGCTCGAGATGGAGGTCGGGGAGGTAGAGGTCGCCCTAGTGGGGAGGCCAGGACAGATACTATGCCATTCCTACTCGTACAGAGGTTGTTGCTTTCGATTCTGTCATTACAGATATTGTTTCGATCTTTCATAGAGATGCATCGGTTCTATTTGATCCAGGCTCCACTTAATCTTATGTGTCATCTTATTTTGCCCCGTATTTGGGTGTATCACGGGATTCTTTGAGTTCCCCTGTTTATGTGTCTACTCCTGAGAGATATTCTCTTGTTGTGGACCGCGTTTATCGGTCGTGTTTGATTACTCTTAGTGGTTCTGAGACCAGAGCCGATTTATTATTGCTTAGCATGGTTAGATTTTGATGTTATCTTGGGAATGGACTGGTTATTGCCCCATTATGCTATTCTTGATTTTCTCGCCAAGACCGCGAAGCTGGCTATGCCAGGTTTACCGCGATTAAAGTGGAGGGGTACCTTAGATTACACTCCCAGCAGAGTTATTTCATTTCTTAAAGCTCAACGAATGGTTGAGAAGGGGTGTGACGCGTATCTAGCCTATGTGAGCGATGTCAGTATTGATACCCCTACAGTTGAGTCAGTCCTAGTAGTGAGGGATTTCCCTGATGTGTTTCCAGCTGAACTTTCGGGCATGCCGCTCGACAGAGATATTGATTTTAGCATTGATTTATTGCCAAGCACTCAGCCCATCTCTATTCCTCCTTACCGTATGGCCCCTCCTAAGTTGAAGGAGTTGAAAGAACAGTTACAAGAAGTGCTTGATAAGGGCTTCATTCGGCCTATTGTGTCACCTTGGGATGCTCCTATCTTGTTTGTGAAGAAAAAGGATGGTTCTATGCGTATGTGCATTGATTATTTCTAGTGAACAAGTTACAGTGAAGAATCGGTATCTTTTGCCTCGTATTAATGACCTATTTGATCTGCTACAGGGTGCCCGAGTGTTTTCCAAGATTAACTTGCGTTCAGGTTATCATCAGTAGAAGATTTGGGAGCCAGATATCCCGAAGACTGCTTTCAGGACTCGGTATGGTTATTACGAGTTCCTTGTGATGTCATTCGGGCTGACCAACACCCCAGCCGCATTTATGCATTGGATGCACAGTGTATTTCGGCCTTATCTTGACTCGTTCGTCATTGTCTTTATTTATGACATTCTGGTGTACTCTGGAGTTGGGAAGATCATGAGCAGCACCTGAGGATTGTGCTTCAGACTTTGAGAGAGAAGAAATTATATGCAAAGTTCTCAAAATGTGATTTCTGGTTGGATTTCGTGGCCTTTTTGGGTTCACGTGGTGTCGAGTGAAGGGATCAAGGTGGATCCGAAGAAGGTGGAAGCAGTGCAGAGTTGGCCCAGACCGTCCTTAGCTGCAGAGATTCGGAGCTTCCTTGGTTTTGGCGGGGTATTACCATCGATTTATTGAGGGATTTTCATCTATTACAACGCCTATAACCAGGCTGACCGAGAAGGGCGCACCGTTCAGATAGATAGAGGAGTGAGAGGAGAGCTTCCAAAAGCTCAAGACAGCTTTGACTACAGCCCCGGTATTGGTATTGCCTTCAGGTTCGGGGTTTTATACAATTTATTGTGATGCGTCGCGAGTTGGCCTCGGTGCAATGTTGATGCAGGATCGTAGGGTGATTCCCTACGCGTCCAAACATCTTAAAGTGCATGAAAGGAACTATCATGTCCACGACCTTGAGTTAGCTACTATTGTTCATGCCTTGAAGATTTGGAGGCATTATTTGTACGGTGTCCCATGTGAGATCTATACTGATCATCACAGTTTGCAGCATCTGTTCAAGCAGAAGGATCTTAATTTCCGTCAGAGGAGGTGGTTAGAGCTGCTTGAGGATTATGATATCACCATTTTATACCACCCGGGGAAGGCCAATGTGGTGGCCGATGCTTTGAGTCGCCGGCTAGAGAATTTGCGAAGTTTAGCATATCTACCAGCAGTAGAGAGGCCCATGGCGTTAGATGTTCAGTCCTAAGCCGGCTTGTTTGTGAGATTGGATATTTTTGAGCCGAGTCGAGTATTGACTTGCGTGGTCTCTCGGTCTTCTCTTTATGATCGTATCAGGGAGCGCTCAGTATGATGACCCCCATTTGCTTGTCCTGAAGGACACAGTTCGGAACGGTGATGCTAAGGAGGTTACTATTAGGGATGATGGTGCATTGAGGATGCATGGCAGGCTATGTGTGCCCAATGTGGATTGTTTGCGTTAGTTGATTCTTCAGGAGGCTCATAGTTCGCGGTACTCTATTCATCCGGGTGCCGCGCAGATGTACCAGGACTTGAGGCAGCATTACTGGTGGAGGAGGATGAAGAAGGACATAGTGGAGTATGTTGCTCGGTGTCTAAATTGTTAGCAGGTGAAGTATAAGCATCAGCGGCCAGGTGGATTGCTTCAAAAGTTGGAGATTTCGGATTGGAAATGGGAGCGGATCGCTATGGATTTCGTTGTTGGACTCCCACAGACTCAGCGGAAGTTTGATGCAGTTTGGGTGATTATGGATAGGCTGACCAAGTCAGCTCACTTCCTTTTTGTGATGGCTACCAATTCTTCCGAGCAGCTGGCTCCAGTTTATATCCATGAGATTTTCAAGCTTTATGGTGTGCCCGGTATCTATCATTTCTGACCGGGGCACGCAGTTTACATCACGGTTCGGGAGAGCCGTACAGCATGAGTTGGATACTCGGGTGGAGTTGAGCACAGCATTTCACCCTCCGACGGACGGACATTCCGAGTGCACTATTCAGATTCTTGAGGATATGCTCCGTACGAGTGTGATGGAGTTTGAAGGTTCTTGGGATCAGTTCTTGCCACTTGCGAAGTTTTCCTACAACAACAGTTATCAGTCCAGCATTCAGATGGAACCGTATAAGGCTCTGTATGGTAGCGGTGTTGGTCCTCTGTGGGTTGGTTTGAGCCGGCGAGGCTACATTATTGGGCACAGACTTGGTTCAGGATGCTTTGGAGAAGGTTAAGGAGGTTCAACATAGACTTCGCACAGCCCAGTCCAGATAGAAGAGTTATGCGGATCGAAAGGTTCGCGATGTTGCATTCATGGTTGGAAAGCGGGTCTTGCTTCGGGTTTCACCAATGAAGGGCATTATGAGGTTCGGAAAGAGGGAAAGCTGAGCCCAAGGTTTATTGACCCCTTTGAGGTGTTGCAGCAAGTTGGGGAGGTTGCTTATGAGCTCGCCTTACCTCTCAGCTTAGCAGGAATTCATTCGGTATTTCATGTTTCGATGCTCTAGAGGTATCACGGTGATCCATCTCACGTGTTGGATTTCAGATCAGTCCAGTTAGACAGGATCTATCTTATGTTGAGGAGCCAATGGCTATTATGGACAGGCAGGTTCGAAAGCTGAGGTCAAAGAACATTGTATCAGTAAAAGTTTAGTGGCGGGGTTAGCCGGTCGAGGAGGTGACTTAGGAGACCGAGAAATATATGTGTAGCCGTTATCCTCATGTTTTCACCTCTTCAGGTATGTCTCTATGCACGTTCGAGGACGAACGATTGTTTTAAAATAGGGAGGATATAACGACCCGGCCGGTCATTTTGAGAGTTAGAGCCCTGATCCCCTATTAACTGCTTCCCCCGTATCTATTTCTGCTATTGTGACTTGCCAGGAGGTTTCCTTTTTATTTTCTGAAGTGTTTGGGACACTTAGTCCCTAAACGGAGGCTTAATTTTAGAATTTGGATCGTAGTCGGAACTGTGTAAAGACGACTCCGGAATGGAGTTCCGTCGATTTCGTTAGCTCTGTTGGGTAATTTTGGGCTTAGGGACGTGTTCGGATTGTGTTTTTGAGGTCCCTAGCTCATTTAGGCTTCAAATGGCGAAAGTCAATTTTTTGGAGATTTGGACCAGTAGTGGAAATTTTGATATCGGGGTCGGATTCCGATTCCAAAGTTGGAGTAGGTCTGTAGATTTGAATATGACTTGTGTGCAAAATTTGGGGTCAATCGGACGTCGTTTGGTTGGTTTCGGCATCAGTTGTCGAATTTGGGAGTTTCAAGTTCATTACGTTTGGAATGGACAGTGATTTGTGTTTTCAGCATTGTTTGATGTGATTCGAGGGCTCGACTAAGTTCGTATGGTTTTTTAGGATTGGTTGGTATATTTGTTAGAGGTCCCGGGGACCTCGGGTGTGTTTCGGATGCTCAACGGATTGAAATTTGGACTTAGGCCATTGTTGAAGTTTCAGGCATCTGGTATTTTTGCACCTGCGGTGGGGAGACCGCAGGTGCGGGCACGCAAAAGCGGAGAAGCAAGTGCAGAAGCGGATTTGGACAGCCTAGGCTGGGATTGCAGGTGCGAGGGGAATTACGCATCTGCGATGCCCGTAGATGCGCTAGGATGTACGCAGAAGCGACTTAAGATTGCAGAAGCGGGAGACCTTCCGCAGGTGCGCACGCGCAGGTGCGGCCTCCTTATCGCAGATGCGGCCCCTGAGGACGTAAGTGATTTTCGCACCTGTAATAAATTTCCCGCAGGTGCGGTTATGGGCTCGCAAAAGCGAGTTCGTTGGCAGAAAAAGGGAAAAATCGAGGGTTTGATTCATTTCACCATTATTGGACTTGGGAGCTCGGAAATTGGCGATTCTTTGAGGGATTTTTAGAGAGAGCTTTGGGGTAACGATTCCTTAATCGTTTTTGGTAATATTTCATAATCTACTGTTGTTTTCTTCATTTAATTAAGGAATTGGAATGAGAAAATTGGGAGAAATTGGGGAAAAGTTCCCCAACCGAATTTCTGAGTTTTGAGTGGGATTTAGACGTCGGATTTGGATAATTTTAGTACGAGTGAACTCGTGATTGAATGGGTGTTCATATTTTGGGACTTTTACCCGATTCTGAGACGTGGGCCTGGGGAGGCTTTTTGGGCGATTTTCTAATTTCTTGCTTTAGCTTTGATTTCATTAGCTAGATTAGTTCCTTGTAGTTATATTTATGTTATGTAATTGATTTTGGCTAGATTTGGGCCATTCGGAGTCGGATATTCGTAAAAAGAGCATTGTGACTGATCTTGGTTCGAGGTAAGTGGCTTGCCTAACCTTGTGTGAGGGAACTCCCCTTAGGATTTGGTATTGTTTGATATATGAGCGCCGTGTACATAAGGTGAAGAGTGCGTACACGGGCTATTTGTTGAAAAACTCCATTATCATTAAGTAAAATATCTGTTTTCCTTTAACTGAGCTATACTAGCATATGTAATTATCCTGTTTATTTTAGGACAACATGTCTACGTGTCTTAATTGCTTATCTGAACTCTGTGCAGCATGCTTTACTTCTTCATTGACTTGTATTTAATCTAAATTGTAGGATTTCCGCATTGTAGTTTAAATTCTATTGTTTGAGTTGCATATTTACTTTGGGACTAAGGAACGGAATTTTGGGAGATCCCCCAGCACTGTATATTTACTTTGGGACTACGGAACGATATTCCAGGAGATACCTCTGCACATTTACGTTTGGGACTACGGGACGGTATCCTGGGAGATCCCCTGTTGTTATCACTGTGTTCTGAGCTATTGTCTTTCGTTGATTCTATTCTTGTTAGATTTCCGTACTTATTTTTACTGTGGTATTTCTTCTGTCTAATTTTCATTATATTTATACCAGTAGGTTCATGACATGATCTCGTCACTACTCGACTGAGGTTAGGCTTGGCACTTACTGGGTACCGTTGTGGTGTACTCATGTCCTTTCCTGCACATGTTTTTCGTGTGCAGATCCAGGTTCATCTTACCAGCCTCATCACTAGTTGCAGTCGTTGCTGCTTATTGGAGACTTCAAGGTACATCTGCCTGCGCCCGTAGATCCTCGGAGTCCCCCTTCATTTTTCCATCTTTCTGTAGCGATGATATATAGAACAGTTAAGACTTCTTAGTAGCTTGTGACTTGCGGGTTTCCGGGTTTTGGGAATAGTTTCGTACATTTCAAAAGTGATAATTATATATGCCAAGTCGCATTCAGTTGCTTATTAGATATCTGTTTATTTTCCGCAAAATGTTAGGCTTACCTAGTCGTGGAGACTAGGTGCCGTCACGACAACTCATGGAGGGAGAAATTGGGTCGTAACAGGGAACTACCCCTTAGTATTTGAATCTTTGGTGCTAATTGTGCCATGTGAAGTCCGTGTACGCGAGGTGACGAGTACGTGCTCGGGCTTATTTGTGGAAATTTGACCGTTTAGGGCTCTTAGGTTCTTATGTCCATTAAATATGAAGTTGTGTTATCAGGTTAAATTCCCGATTTACTATATCCATACTTACGTGTCGTCATTGGAATTAATTGGTCCATGTTTTATCCTTATTGCCGATTAAACTCTTATGTGCCTTAACTGAAATTGTTGCCTCTTTTTATTGCATGCTATCCTTTCAGTAATTGTTTATGCTTGATTGATGTTATTATTATCTTTTTCGTAATTTCCTATCATTAGTTGACGTTATTATTATGTTTTCCATAATTTGCTTATCCTTAATTGAATTGTTGAATCTCTTTCATAATTTTTCCACCCTAATTGAAATTTTGTTATCCCTTATCATTGTTGACTTACCCTAAATTGGATTCATTGATTCATTTTATCCCTCTTTTCATTGAATTATAGTTATAAGGAATCATTGCTACACAGTATCTCTTCCGTGTTGAGCTATTGCTATGTTGTACCATTATTTACTGTTGTGTCTTTCCTTGCAAGTTCGTTCTTCCGTCTCTTTGTGTTTTGGAGTTCCAGAGTCGATTTACTTGTCGTGTTCTTGTGTTATTGTTATTGTTGTTGTTGTATTTAGTGTTGTATTTGCACGAGGTTTCTGCCGTGCGGTTGTTATTGTATTACACGAGGTTTCTACCGTGCGGTTGCTATTATGTTGCACGAGGTTTCTACCATACTGTTGTTATCGATATGCATGCGGTGGTATAAGGTCTGGGTGTTGAAACGCATGCGGTGAGATAAGGTGGGCTTGAAACACGTGGCTAGTGGGGTAACTACTAGAAGCCATGCGGTGTGATAAAGTGGGCTAAAAAGCGGGATGCTATTTCGGAAAAATGATTTTCAACACTAAATATAAAGGCTCCCCCGGTGATATAAGAAAAGTTGTGTGTCTTTTTACTATTTGAGACTACGAGGCGGTACCTCGGGAGGGCTCTGTTGTCATTTTTCCTTTTTCTGTACACTTGTCTTTGATTGTTGTTTTCCTCCATGTTGCTATATTTGCTCAGTTCTATGTAGCTAATCTTGTTGTGCTTGTCGTATCGTCCACTTCATAGCTATCTTATTTACACTGTATATTTTGTGGTGATCATTTCCTATGTGTCATTTATTTTCTTTGACCTTAATTGTTGACTTGGATTGTGGTAGAACACTTGCACAAGCATACACGTAGATGAATCACCCATATCGGTTTAAAAAGATGAATCCTGAAGTTGTTGAAAATTACATGTACTCTTGTCTAGTTGCCTTCTGTGTGAGCTTTGTCCTCTTGGCACATGAGTCGTCTGTGCGGTTATGAATTGAAATGTGGGCACAAGATGCCAAGTGATTAGGGTTCAAGAATTGGGACCTGTAAGTTGTTGTTATGATGTTCGGTACCTTGTGGAAATGCTTGAACAAATCTAGTGTGAAAGCGGTTGTTCTTATTAAGTTGTTTCCGATTTTTCCTTTATTTGATTTCACTGACTTAGACTGTATTCAGCTTACTCTACAACGTTATTACTTGACTACTTCCTATTTGTATACGGCAAAATCGGAGGGTCCAATTTCCCATCATTAAGGCATTTCAGAAGATCACCTCGAGGTCTCGAGGCTGTAAAGATGCGCTCGAGTCTCCTTCCTCGGAGCTCGTCGACACCCGACCTGAAGGGAATATCGACCGAGGCTAGAGTAAAAATGGGGAGTTCCCAAGACACATGACTGAGTCTGACAAAGCATAGCCGGCCTACTCTGAGCCCTAATCTGGGTGTCACGTCTAGCTGTCCCATCTCCATATCTTTATAATTAATGTATGTCATACCATATAAGGTTTCCTTCTTCTATATAAAGGGGATTCCTACCATTTTGTAGACAACTGTTGTTGCACCAACTATTCTACACGAAATATATGATAACTCTCTCTCTCTTTTCTCTCTAACTTACTCTCTCGATATTGTTGCTCTTACTTATTATCTCCATACTTGTTCTTCATTTATTGCTTATCATTAGCCATAAAGAGCCTCCTTTAATTATATCGCGACTGTTAGCCCTTCCCTGACTGCCCCTAATAGCTCGAACCTGAGCCCCGGAATCGACCTCGAGGCCTCAAACCGACTAGCTTGAGGCCCTGAACAGCTAACTCATCGGTTCGATTATAACTCTATTTTAGCTCGCATTTCATCCTTAAACTTCATACATATAGCATTAACTACATTACAACTAGCATAAAAATAGATCACGTATTTTTAGAGTCCCATCAACAAATTTAATTGTTATTACCATTTTCACGGTAAACAGTTTGGCACCCACCGTGGGGCTAAAAATAATAGTGATTATTTTCTTGCTGGTTTCGTTACACAACGCAAGTTATCTTTCACACTTTTTCTTGTCCAAGATCTTCGATTTCAGGTCAGTATGTCTGGATCGGTAAACAGAGTTGAGAATGACGACCTCGAAAATCATGGAGAAAACGGGGATGTTCCAATTGTTGGTGCGCCACCACGGAACCCCGAGAACTCACCTGGACCGATTAAAGCAGACGCGGGCTCGCGCGACGCGCAGCAGATCGACGAAACCTCACGCACCGACAAGAGTATACCACAAGGTGACCAACAGGAAGCCCAAAAAACCCCAGCTCGGGAAGAATGGGAAGTTAGCCTTCATGTTATTTTTGAAATGTTGCAAGCACAACAGCTGGCTATTGCTTAGCTGCAAAGCCACCCAAAAACTCCCAGCACCGTAGCACCGGGAACAACTCCCCCGGCCGAACAGGTACCGGAGAGATCGAGCAATAATGGTTCGATAGCCGACCCTGCTATCATAAAAATGCTCGAGGATCTCACCAGAAGGATCAAGTCGGGCGAGAAAATGATAGCAGCCAACGACAAGAAGGTCGAAACTTACAACTCTAGGGTTGACCAAATCCCGGGCGCGCCCCGGTCCCGAAAGGCGTAGACTCGAGGAAGTTCGTGCAGCGGCCGTTCTCGGAGGAAGCGGCTCCGAAACCCATTCCAAAGAAGTTCAGAATGCCGGAACTCCCAAAATACAACAGGACCTCAGAACCCAACGAGCACGTTACCCCCTATACGTGCGCAGTAAAGGGCAACGACATAAAAGACGACGAGATCGAGTCCGTCTTGCTGAAGAAGTTCGGGGAAACGCTCTCGAAAGGGGCCACGATGTGGTACCACAACTTAGCTCCCAACTCCATAGACTCATTTGCCATGCTGGCAGACTCCTTCATAAAGGCACACGCCGGTGCCATCAAAGTAGCAACAAGAAAGTCTAACGTATTCAAGATCAGGCAGAGGGAGAATGAAATGCTGCGAGAGTTCGTATCCCACTTCTAAACGGAACGAATGGAACTATCCCCGATCTCCGACGATTGGGCGTTACAGGCCTTCACTCAAGGCCTGAACAAGCGGGGCTCAGTGGCCTCAAGGCAGCTAAAAGTGAATCTGATCGAGTATCCTATCGTAACCTGGCCGGACGTCCACAACCGATACCAGTCAAAGATCAGGGTTGAGGATGATCAATTAGGAGCCCCTTCGAGCTCAGTATACCCGAGCAGGCTCTTAGCAAAGGAATCGAAGCCAATTAAAGAAAGGTATCATCCATACACCAAAGACAAGAGAAACACCCCAAGACGCAACCCGCCCCTCAACGACCGATTGATCAACCGAGGGCAGAATCCTCGGGGACTCATTAACAGAACAGGATTCGACGGAAACACACAGCCAACAGGGGCACCACGCCTATCAAAATACAACTTCAACGTTGATGTTTCAGACATCGTGTTCGCCATCGGCAAAATCAAGGATACCAGATGGCCCAGGCCTGTACAATCGGATCCTTCCCAAAGGAATTGTATACGGCAAAATCGGAAGGTCCGATTTCCCGTCATCGAGGCAGTTCGGAAGATCTCCTCGAAGCCTCGAGGCTGCAAAGATGCGCTCGAGTCTTCTTCTTTGGAGCTCGTCGACACCAGGTCTGAAGAAAATATCGGCCGAGACTAGAATAAAAATGGGGAGTCCCCAAGACGCGGCTAAGTCTGACAAAGCCTAGCCAGGCTACCCTGAACCCTAATCAGGGTGTCTGTTGGCCCAAGATCAGTTGAAGTTTTGAAGAATGACAAATGAACTCAGTGAAGGACCAGGTCAATCTTAGGAGACACAGTTGTTATGGCCCATGCACATGAGATGCACGTGAAGAAGATAAGTCCTTGGGGATCAAGCAGCAATATCTTCTGAATATCTTTTGAACTGATCAAAAAGATTGCATATGGGATAAGGAGAAGATGTCTTCTTATGAGAAGAGAACACATCCGGATAAGGGTTGGTTTTTGGATTGGTCTAGGACTCAAACTCAATGGAGGATCAGAAATTGAGTCACAATCTAACTCTAATTACTAATCTAATAAATAACTGAGTTGTTCTCTTTTACAGGTATGCACATACGCTGAAGTTAAGCAAAATTGAGAGCAAAAGAGCAAGGCTATTTTGCAAGCAATTTATGTGAGATTGAGTGTGCATGCCTGCAGCTACTTGAACAAGATAGAAGAATCAGTTCCATTGTGTTTATTCTTATTCTAGTTCAATTGTAGTAGGTGATTTAAAACTTGTACCTTTCCAGCTTTCATAGAAGCAATTGTAATAGGTACTTTGAGTATTCAAGTTAGAGTTAACTTGAAAGTATCGCAACAGTTGAGGCTATGTGCCACACAGGGATTAGAGTTAATCCTTAGGTTTACAAGAGTTTTGTAAATGCTATTTTTGGCTCATTGAGTTTAGTGGATGTTTGGGAAAATCCTACTGAGTAGTAGGTCGTGGTTTTTTCACCTTTTGAGCCAAGTGTTTTTCACGTAAAAATCCTTGTGTTCTTTTATTTTCTGTATTTTAATTCCGCAAACAGTAGTAGTTAGAACACCTAGAAGAACCAGGTTCTTTTAAATCGAAAATTGGGTACCACACAAATCACCCCCCCTCTTGTGTGGTATTGACGTTTGGAACTTCAATTGGTATCAGAGCAGGTTATCCTTGAAGAGGCTAACACCTTAGGAAAAGATCAACATGAGTGCACCACCTGGGAACTGGGAAGGGCAATCCACTGCCAGGCCTCCACTATTCAATGGACAGTATTACTCATGGTGGAAGAATAGGATGAAGGATCACATCATAGGAGAAGACTATAAACTCTGGGACATAGTCACCGATGGTCCTTTGGCAACTACAATGAAAAATGAGGAAGGAGTGGAAGTGCCAAAGACAAGGGCTCATTGTACTGCTGAAGGTTTGAAAAAATGGGAGAAAAATGCTAAGGCCAAGAAATGGCTTGTGTGTGGACTGGGTCCAGATGAATACAGCAGGATCCAAAGTTGTACTACTGCAAAAGAGATATGTGACACTTTGCAAGTGGCTCATGAAGGAACACCTCAAGTGCAGAGATCCAGAGGAACATTGCTATATTCTCAATATGAGAATTTCACTATGAAAGATGGAGAAACCATTCAAGAGATGTACACAAGGTTCACTACACTGACAAATGAACTTAAGTCTCTTGGAAGAGTTATTCTTGAAGAAGACAGTAGGTGAAGAAGTCTCACGAACAAGGTTACTTCCTTCGTAGTTCG
>NW_017670397.1:103642-133339 GCF_001879085.1 Nicotiana attenuata
TTTGTCAAGTTGATTTTTGATTAACTAAAGCATGCTTTCACTTGCAGTTGCCCCAGTGGCCATGAGTAATGATTAATATTCTGGGATTCACATGTTTATGCAACTTTTCGATGATGCCAAAAGGGGGAAGATATTTTGTATTGTGCTTAAAAACTATTTTTCTGAACAGTGATGTTTATGACCTAATTAAATCTGGCCCTTAATGATAAGTTAAAGTTTTCAAGTGATGATATTTTAGCTGAGTTCCACAGGTTCTCTGATCAGTAAAAGCACAGAGTTTGTCATCATCAAAAAGGGGGAATTTGTTGGCCCAAGATCAGTTGATGTTTTGAAGAATGACAAATGAACTCAGTGAAGGACCAGGTCCATCTTAGGAGACACAGTTGTTATGGCCCATGCACATGAGATGCACGTGAAGAAGATAAGTCCTTAGGGATCAAGCAGCAATATCTTCTGAATATCTTCTGAACTGATCGAAAAGACTGCATATGGGATAAGGAGAAGATGTCTTCTTATGAGAAGAGAACACATCCGGATAAGGGTTGGTTTTTGGATTGGTCTAGGACTCAAACTCAATGGAGGATCAGAAATTGAGTCACAATCCAACTCTAATTACTAATCTAATAAATAACTGAGTTGTTCTCTTTTACAGGTATGCACATACGCTGAAGTTAAGCAAAATTGAGAGCAAAAGAGCAAGGCTATTTTGCAAGCAATTTATGTGAGATTGAGTGTGCATGCGTGCAGCTACTTGAAACAAGTATAGAAGAATTCAGTTTCGATTGTGTTTATCGTTTATTCTAGTTCAATTTGTAGTAGGTGATTTTAAAACGTTGTACCTTTTCCAGACTTTCAGTAGAAGTCAATTTGATTTAGGACTTTGAGTATTCAAGTTAGAGTTAACTTGAAAAGTGTCGCAACTAGTTGTAGGCTGTGTGCCACACAGGGATTAGAGTTAATCCTTAGGTTTACAAGAGTTTTGTAAATGCTGTTTTTGGCTCATTGAGTTTAGTGGATGTTTGGGAAAATCCTACTGAGTAGTAGGTCGTGGTTTTTTCAACTTTTGAGCCAGGTGTTTTCCACGTAAAAATCCTTGTGTTCTTTTATTTTCTGTATTTTAATTCCGCAAACAGTAGTAGTTAGAACACCTAGAAGAACCAGGTTCTTCTAGATCGAAAATTGGGTACCACACAAATCACCCCCCCCCCCCCTCTTGTGTGGTATTGACGTTTGGAACTTCAGTGTCACATCCAACTGTCCCATCTCCACACCTTTACAACTAATGTATGCCTTACCATATAAGCTTCCCCCCTTCTATATATAGGGGATTCTTACTATTTTGTAAAGCATGGATGTTGCTCCATCTACACTACCTGAAATATATGATAACTCTCTCTCTCTTTTATCTCTAATACATTCTCTAGATATTGTGGCTCTAGTTTATTATCTTCATACTTGTTCTTCATTTATTGCTTATCATTGGCCATAAAGAGCCTCCTTTAATATTATTGCATCTGTTAGCCCTACCCCGACTGCCCTTGATAGCTCGAGCCCGAGCTCGGGAATCGACCTTGAGGCCCTAAATCGACTAGCTCGAGGCCCTGAACGGTTATCTTTCGGTTCGATTACGACTCAATTTCAGTTTGTATCTCGTCCTTAAACTTCATATACATAGCATCAACTGCTCTACAACTAGCATAAAATAGATCACATATTTTTAGAGTCCCATCAACAAATTTAATTGTTATTACCATTTTCACGGTAAATAGTTTGGCGCCTACCGTTGGGATAAAAATAATAGTGATTATTTTCTTGCTAGTTTCATTACACAATGCAAGTTATCTTTCACACTTTTTCTTGTCCAAGATCTTCAATTTCAGGTCAAAATGACTGGCTCAGTGAACAGAATAGAAAACGACGACCTTGAAAATCACGGGGAGAACGGTATGGCCGTTTCGATAGTTGGTGTGCCGCCTCGGAACCTCGAAAACGCACTTGAGCTGACTCTGGCGGATGAAGGCTCGCGCGACGCACAGCAGATCGAGGAAACCTCACACACCGACAGGAGCATACAACAACGCGACCAACAGGAAGCCCAAAAAACCCCAGCTCAGGAAGAACATGAAGTTAGACTTCATGTTATTTTTGAAATGTTGCAGGCACAACAGTTGGCTATCGCTCAGCTACAAAGCCTCCCAAAAACTCCCAGCACCGTAGCACCGAGAACAACTCCCCCGGCCAAACAAGAATCGGAGAGATTGAGCAATAATGGTTCGGTAGCCGACCCTGGTATCGTAAAAATGCTCGAGGATCTTACCAAAGGATCGAGTCGGACAAGAAAATGATAGTATCCAACGACAAGAAGGTCGAAACTTACAACTCCAGGGTCGACGAAATCCCGGGCGCGCCCCCGGTCTTGAAAGGCGTAGACTCGAGGAAGTTCGTGCAGCGGCCGTTCCCGGAGGAAGCGGCTCCGAAGCCCATTCCAAAGAAGTTCAGAATGCCAGAACTCCCGAAATACAATGGGGCCTCAGACCCCAACGAGCACGTTACCGCCTACACGTGCGCAGTGAAGGGCGATGATATAAAAGACGACGAGATCGAGTCCGTCTTGCTGAAGAAGTTCGGGGAAACGCTCTCGAAGGGGGCCATGATGTGGTACCAAAATCTAGCTCCCAACTCCATAGATTCATTTGCCATGCTGGCAGACTCCTTCATAAAGGCACACGCCGGTGTCATCAAAGTAGCAACGAGGAAGTTTGATGTATTCAAGATCAGGCAAAGGGAAAACGAAATGCTGCGAGAGTTCGTATCTCGCTTTCAAATGGAACGAATGGAACTACCCCCGATCTTCGATGACTGGGCGGTGCAGGCCTTCACTCAAGGCCTGAACAAGCGGAGTTCAGTGGCCTCAAGATAGCTGAAAGAAAATCTAATCGAGTATCCTGTCGTAACCTGGTCGGACATCCACAACCGATATCAGTCAAAGATCAGGGTCGAGGATGACCAATTAGGAGCCCCTTCGGGCTCAGTATACCCGAGCAGGCTCTTAGCGAAGGAAGCAAGGCCAAATAGAGAAAGGTATCAACCATACACCGAAGATAGGAGAAATGCCCCAAGACGCAACCCGCCTCGCAATGACCGACTGGTCAACCGAGGGCAGAATCCTTGGGGACCCATTAATAGAGCCGGATTCGACGGAAACACGGGGCCAACAGGGGCACCACGCCTATCAGAATACAAGTTCAACGTTGATGTTTCAGACATCATGTTCGCCATCGGCAAAATCAAGGATACCAGATGGCCCAGGCCTGTACAATCGGATCCGTCCCAAAGGAATCATAACTTGGCATGCGAATTTCACAACACGCATGGCCACAGAACCGAGGACTGTTACCAGCTACAAGAGGAAGTATCCAGGTACTCAGTAAGGGTCACCTCAGAGAATTCTTGAGCAACCGAGCCAAAAATAAGTTCCGAGGAAGAGAGGCGGCCAAGAAGAACGAAGCGAACGAGCCACGACATGTTATCCATATGATATTAGGGGGCATCGACACTCCCCAGGAACCCGTGATGAGAAGGACAAAAATATCCATCACCAGAGCAAAGCGAACCCGGGGATAATCTCTTTCCTCGTATATTCAGCGAGGAGGACTCCGAGACCCTATCCCAACCTCATAACGACGCGCTGGTAATCTCTTTCCTCGTAAATACATTTCAAATAAAACGTGTACTCATGGATCTAGGTAGCTCGGCCAACATCATCAGGTTGAAAATAATAGAGCAGCTCGGACTGCTAGACCAAATCATGCCCGCCACTCGAGTCCTCAACGGACTCAACATGGCAAGCGAAACAACAAAAGGAAAGATCACTCTCCCGGTTACCGTGGCCAGCACGACCCAAAATATCAAATTCCACATCATCGAAGGAGACATGAGGTACAATGCCTTGTTCGGACGACCGTGGATACACTGCATGAGAGCAGTACCGTCCACCCTCCACCAAATGATAAAATTCCCAACAAAAGACGGGATTAAAACCGTCCACGGGGAGCAGCACGCGGCAAGGGAAATGTTCGCGGTGTACGATGTAGCACTGGCGCCAATATCTCCACTCTTGAGAGAGGCTAAGGATAATCAAACTACATCTTCGGCTAAGCCCGATCGAACATAGCGGAGGACCATACTAAGTCCTCATCACAAAAAACAGGGGCATACCAGACCTCGGAACGTCGCCAAATACATCCCACGATAAGGTATAACCACCTCCCTTTTCATTTTATATTTTATACTAATCCTTTATACAGGCACTCTATCAAAGCAGTCGAAAGCGCACACCCAGCCCGAAGACCCTAAGGTTTTAAAAGCATTCGTTGCACTCTTTTCCTTCGACCGAGCTTTTGTCCCGAAGAGGGTTTTGCCGGCAAGGTTTTTAACGAGGCAACATCTATATGCTACCTAAGGGGAATCCAACAAGTATTCAAAGCTTCTTTTGCTATCAATCACGAGCACGAAAAGACATCCTTTCGGAAGATCGTCCGCTCAGAAGAGCCATAAAATGCCAAACAGGGTCCCAATGAGAAAACGATGTACCGCACCAAACAGTCGAATGAACCGTGTCCGCACAGCCGAGCCCCCGATAGCGGAGGCACATGTACTAGTGCCAAGTAATCAAAGAATGCTTTTTGCCAACATGACTCATGCTCCAAAGAAAATCCAACGTTTTCGCCAGAACGATTCCTCCATCAGAAAATGTCCCGAATACTCGGAGACTGGCATCGATAATTCAGCACCCGCATGAACTCAGGGTCGAAACTCCAGACTAATAAGCCCTCAACGAGGCAGCACGAAAATCATTAAATATCTCCAAAAAGAAAGCGTCCCGAATACTCGGAGACTGGCGCCAAAGAACTCAGATACGCACGACCTCAGGGTTGGAATCTCCAAAGTTTTAAGCCCTCAATGAGGCAATCCCGAGCTCACGAGTAACGGCTCTCGAGCTAAAACGAACTCGATGACTCGGAGACTGTCGCCATTCAGCAACAAACCCGAGGTCGTAAGACCCCGAGCGGGCAGACTCGGTCTTGTAAAGCTTACACAAAGCAACAACACAAACTGTAAGACCTTAAAAGGCATGAAAGTTTTGTAAGACCTTACTACAGGCATAAAATCGATCTCGAAGTTCAGGCTATATATCGAATTTGTAAGACCCCTAAAAAAAGTCATACCCTCGATATAGACACCTAAACTGCTATACACGGGACCAAAAAATGGCTCCGACCAAGCACAAATGACTACGGTTATACGGCTGCACCAGCCAAACTAACGCGACTCGGGGAAGCCCGACCGTCGCTATAAAATCATAGGCCATTACTTCGAATCTACTTCGAAAAGAACCGGTTAAACAGGCTACCCTCGACAGGCAAAAGAGCTTCGACCATGTTAGCTCCAAATCATAAGGCTTAGAGCTACTCAGCCTACGAGCCAAACCTCGCGAGGTGCTCGAACATCGCCGCAAACGACTGGAAATCGAGGTTCTCCCGAACCGACGATAGGTTAGGAAAAATCAGTACAAAAGTCCTTAACGAGAGCAAAATAAAGCCTACATATGCCTAAGGGCAAAGCGTAAGAGCCATTATCGCCAGCCTAACGAGCCTCGGGGCCACATACATATGCCTAAGGGCAAAGCGTAAGAGCCATTGTTGCCAGCCTAACGAGCCTCAGGGCCACACACATGCCTAAGGGAAGAGCGTAAGAGTCATTGTCGCCAGCCTAACGAGCCTTAGGGCCACACACATGCCTAAGGGCAGAGCGTAAGAGCCATTGTCGCCAACTTACATAAAAGATCGCTTCGATCAAAGGCGTAAGAGCCATTGTTGCCCGCCCAATGCAAACATAAAAACTTGAGGGTTATATGAGCTCGAGCCGAAACCCGACTCGGAGACTTTACCCAATACAGTTGAGCAAAAGAATAAGTGCTCAAATGCCTGCTTACACTAAAGGTCGCATCGATCGAGCACGTGAGAGCCCCCGGGCCTGCTTAAAAAGCCCCAGGGCCACATCACGAATCTGAGGGTTCTCACTAACTATGAAACCAGTCCACCTGGCCAAAAGCAAAATAGAAAGGGGAACAAAAGAACTGAAGTAGCGAAGGGTTTTTTCTTTCATATACATACGCGGAAAAATACATTCTCCGTCTACAAGCCTATTCTAAAAAGATGCTACACACGGGATGGTAAGGTCTACGCCCCACCCTCGAGAGCTATGGCCTATCGGCCTCATCTTCACTCTCCTCGGCGTCGGACAGGAGTAACCGAGCATCGCGCTCATCCGCCCTCGCTCGTGCCTACTCTTCCGAGAGAACAAAACCCCTGGCACTGATTTCCTCGAGAACCTTTCTCCGAGACTTGCAACGAGCATATTCTTCGATCTTCTCTCCACGATCGAGGACCCTCTTCAACTCGGCTTGGGCATCAGTAGCATCCTTCAAATAAATCGCCACCTCCTGATCAGCCTTAGTACGGTTCAGTGCTGCTTCAGTCCGAGCATCAACAATCTCAGCCCTAACCTTCGAAAGTTCGGATTCAAGCTTAGTAATCATATCCGCTTGAACCGAAGCGTTGTCACGAGCTAAGCGGATTTGGACCTCGAAGACCGGAAGTTTAGCCAAGGCATCTTTCTCCTCTGAAGCTTGGACCTGCGCCCGAGCTCTCAGCTCGCTACAGTCATTCCTGATTCGATCGCCCTCACCCTAAGGCGCTCCAGGGCATCCATCTTTTTCTGCAGCTGAGATAGGCGAAGAGTTAACCTTAGAAGTTAAAAAGCAAAACGCATACTCAACCAGGACGGGAAGTTACCTGCTCCATCAAATAGCTCTCGTAATTCGAGCTCTGGTGCGCCTCGTATCGCCAGTGTGCCAACTCGACTTCCTTCTCCTCGCAAAGGAACGTAAGGGATCTACCCTCATCCAGAGCTTTCCGGAGCCTAGCTCCATGACGGAGCAGCTCGGACCTAAGCATGTCAAAGGCCTACAAAATGAAAAACCCGGTAAGGAAGGGAAGATGCGGATTCGGGAGGCCTATGTCGAAGTTCACCACAAAGTGAAGTCGAAGGACTTCCTCGAAGGCCAAGAACCAGGAACCTTGGGCGCGACAGGCTCGGGCGATGTTTCCGTCTCAGAGGCCCGGCCCCATTCCGCCTTGCCATGAACGCCATCACCTTGCAAGTACATTTCCAGCTTATTATCGTCGTCCTTTGGCTCAAAAGCCGACAACCCCTCCTCCTCTCTGGAGGGTCACAGCCTCGCCTTTAGAGGCTCTCTGATACCTACGACAGCGACAATAATGCATAAAAAGGGAAAAATGTCTCTCCAAATAAACAAGGGACAAGGGAAAAGCAGTATACACACGCACCGTGACGTTTTACTTCCCATCTGCCCCGAGACACAGCTCGCCACCTACGCTCATCGCAAGTCGAGTGGGTCGCCAGCTTCCGGACCCAACCAGGAAGATCAGGAACTTCGCCCGACGCCCATGAAATTGCTGCAGAAAAGAAGGAAACACGATTACAAAACTAGCTCTCACCATGAACAAATCTTAGAAAGCTCGGGACGCTCCACTCACGCGTGTAGTTCCATTCTTCAGGGAATGGCATAAGCTCCACGGGGATAACATCAGCCGTCTGGACCCGGACAAACCGACTAGTCCACTCCCGATCTCCGTCTTCATAATCATCAACAACAAAAGGTGTGGACGAACGGCACCACAAGGTTAGCAAGCCTCGGTGGTGAAAGGGTCGGTACAGCCTGACGAGATGGCTGAGCGTGAATTCAAGCCCCGCCTTCTCCGCAAAAAACCTCATCATCAACACTATTCGCCAAAACGACGGATGTACCTGCGCCAAGGTAACCCGATACTTTACACAGAAGTCGAGCGCGACCCTGTCAAGAGGTCCCATTGTAAAGGGATACGTATATACGTTCAGGAATCCATCGGCATGGTCCGTGATATCCTCGATACGTTCAGGAATCCATCTGCATGGTCCGTGATATCCTTGCCCGGAGGAAGCACCTGTAACGCTGCCTCCTCCCCCCATCCGCAGTCTCTCCTCACCAACTCAAGGTGCTCCTCCCTTATCAAAGACATAGTCTTCAAGATAGACTCCCGCGGGTCTTGAGCACTGGGAGCAGAACTCTCCCCTCTCTGCCAGGCAAACCCCGAAGTAGCAGTCATAGCTGTGGCAAGACTAGAGGAACTAAAGCGGGAACCTATACAAACACTCTGGTGCTAAGGTAACGAAGGGCTCGACGCCGAAATAGAAGGAAATATCTAAAGAAGTGGGATCTCCTAAGAGGCGGAAGCAACCCCATATATACGTGGAAGCAGCAATGGTCCGCCTGCCCGAGATATTCCTCGAGAGGCCAATGACTTCGAATGCGAGTCCCGAGGTGGTACCCGACCTCGAGGGCCTCCATCAACATGAAGATGGGCTCAAAGAAGCCAACAACACCATCTCCAGTCCCGAGGTGGTACCCGACCTCGAGAACCTCCATCAACGGGAAGTTTGGCTTTAAGAAGCCAATGCCATCATCTCCAGTTCCGAGGTGGTACCCGACCTCGAAGACCTCCATCAAAAAAAGAAGTTAGGCTCCGGAAAACCACCAACACCGTTGTAGAGCTCGAGATAGTAGCCGAACTCGAAGGATCCCCCCGAGAAGAGGAACAGGCACTTCGAGCTCCGCCCCTAGAGGCCCGACCTCAAGACACCGCCCAAATCTGGGTAAACCATCATCTAGGACCTATCTATAATGCCTTAAAAGGTTATCTACGCCAAACTCAAAGCAAGTCTTCAGATGCATAAAAGATAACCCTCACTCAGAGACCGCTCTCATGCACTTCAAGTCTCGAGGTGCTATCTTCATGTGACTTGAGGGTCCCGACGACCCGGGTCTATCGAACCACTGCAAGCTTGGTCCGAGGAACAACGGTGGGCTCGGAGAGGAGCCATTTCTATCAACCAAAAACCGAAAAGAATACTCGCATCCGAGTTAGATATTGACGATCGTCGGCAGAGGCATACATTCAGGATCCCCGCAAAATTAAAAGGAATATGGCAAGCATCAAAGACGGAAGTCAAGAAATATCTTTACATTTATACAAATTTGCTTACAATGGCCCTCAAAGGGTCCTTACATATGATTACAGGAGCTTACAAAGAGTCCCTACACAGAAACAAAGAAGCAAAAAGGGGATGCATGAAGTAAAAGCCTAAAACCTAGTCTACCCTCGAAGGTATATCCCCGGTGGCAGCATCTTTGAGCGTTATTTCCTTGGATGTGCGCCCTCAACAAACTTGCCCCAGTCCCTCAAAGTAGCACTTCAAAGAAGCACTTCAGAGGAGAAGACGAAGAAGAAAGTAGGAGGAGCAGGAAGGGATGAAAAAAACGCCATAAGCCCACCAAAGGTCGAGGACCCTCATCGGCCAAGAGAACCTCGGACCAACGACGGACTTGGCGGGCGTTGGCCTTGCTTGAACGGCTACTTTGAATTCATTTCTTGGGACATTGAGTCGTGCAAGCTACCAGCCAGAGGCGGAGCGCTATGCCAGGCCGGGGGATGAAGGTGAGCAACGGTGTATAGTCCGAGCCCCCTCATGAGCAGCGGAGTATAGTCCAAATGACTTTCTAAAGTCGGAGGAAGACGGCCTCCCATGTATCATCATCCCGAGCCAATAACAGCAGTAATAGCTACCGTAATAACAACAGCAACAACGTCGAGATAGTATAGTCTCGTTCGACATGGAGAGGCTCGGGCAAGAGGCCACTACGCAGCTAATAATAATGCTGCCACACAACCTTAAGGCTGTGAGCCCCAAACATGGTAGTTAACCATGAAGGAAGATGGTGAGAAGATGGTGAAGAGAAATGGATGAATGAATGAAAGAAAACACTTAGCTGAAGAAATAGCTCCAGAACACCCCCATTTATAAGGGGGGAGATCACATGACCTTCAATGCCTTTGAAAGACGCATCGGCAGGCGTAATCAACATCGGCAGGCGCAATCAATGCGTTCTTGAAGACTGAATCGACGGCGGTTCTTTGAAGAACGGAAATCGACAGTGCATTGAATGGAACCGAAAAGACAAGCCCATGGGATGTCCCGGTTATCGTAAAGGCTTATGTCGTAGGTTACATTATTATCACATCGTCGCAGGGAGCCCGGAGAGTCGGGCGTCAAAATCGTTTCCTATCGCTTTGTTCTAGGAAATACGGAGACTATCTGTAAATGGCAAAATCGGAGGGTCCAGTTTCCCGTCATCGAGGCAGTTCGGAAGATTGCCTCGAGGCTACAAAGATGCGCTCGAGTCTTCTTCTTCGGAGCTCGTCCACACCAGGTCTGAAGAAAATATCGGCCGAGACTAGAATAAAAATGGGGAGTCCCCAAGACGTGGCTAAGTCTGACAAAGCCTAGCCAGGCTACCCTGAACCCTAATCAGGGTGTCACATCCAGCTGTCCCATCTCCACACCTTTGCAACTAATGTATGCCTTACAGTATAAGCTTCCCCCTTCTATATAAAGGGGATTCTTACTATTTTGTAAAGCATGGATGTTGCTCCAACAAAACTACCTGAAATATATGATAACCCTCTCTCTTTTCTCTCTATTACACTCTCTCGATATTGTGGCTCTAGTTTATTATCTTCATACTTGTTCTTCATTTATTGCTTATCATTGGCCATAAAGAGCCTCCTTTAATATTATTGCATCTGTTAGCCCTTCCACGACTGCCCCTGATAGCTCGAGCCCGAGCTCGGGAATCGACCTCGAGGCCCTAAATCGACTAGCTCGAGGCCCTGAACGGTTATCTTTCGGTTCGATTACGACTCCATTTCAGTTTGCTTCTCGTCCTTAAACTTCATATACATAGCATCAACTTCTCTACAACTAGCATAAAATAGATCACGTATTTTTAGAGTCCCATCAACAATTTTAATTGTTATTACCATTTTCACGGTAAACAGAAATCATAACTTGGTATGCGAATTCCACAACACGCATGGCCACAGAACCGAGGATTGTCACCAGCTCCGAGAGGAAGTAGCCAGGCTACTCAATAAAGGTCATCTCAGAGAATTCTTGAGCGACCGAGCCAAAAATCAGTTCCGGGAAAGAGAGGCGGCCAAGAAGAACAAAGCAAACGAGCCATGACATGTTATCCACATGATATTAGGGGGCGTCGACACTCCCCAGGAACCCGTGATGAGAAGGACAAAAATATCCATCACCAGAGAAAACGAACCCGGGGATACGTACCCGAAGATGCCCTCACATTCAGCGAGGAGGACTCCGAGACCTTGTCCCAACCTCATAACGGCGCACTGGTAATCTCTTTCCTCGTAAATACATTTCAAATAAAATGTGTACTCGTGGATCCAGGTAGCTCAGCCAACATTATCAGGTCGAAGGTAATAGAGCAGCTCGGACTGCTAGACCAAATTGTGCCCGCCACTCGGGTCCTCAACGGATTCAACATGGCAAGTGAAACAACTAAAGGAGAGATCACTCTCCTAGTCAGCGTGGCCGGCACGACCCAAAATGTCAAATTCCATGTCATCGAAGGAGACATGAGGTACAACGCCTTGTTCGGACGGCCGTGGATACACTGAATGAGAGCAGTACCATCCACCCTCCACCAAATGATGAAATTCCCAACAAAAGACGGGATTACGGGGAACAGCACGCGGCAAGGGAAATGTTCGCGGTGCACGACGTGGCACCGACACCAATATCTCCACTCTCGAAAGAGCCAAATGGTAATCGAACCACATCTTCGGCTAAGCCCGACTAAACATAGCGGAGGACCGTATCGTGCCCTCATTACAAACAACAGGGACATACCAGACCTCGGAACATCGCCAGCGTATCCCACGATAAGGTATAATCATCTCCCTTTTTATTTTATACTTTATACTAACCCTTATGCAGGCACCCGATCAAAGCAGTCAAAAGCGCTAACCCAGCCCGAAGACCTTAAGATTTTAAAAGCATCCGTTGCACTCTTTTCCTTCGACCGAGCTTTTGTCCCGAAGAGGGTTTTACTAGCAAGGTTTTTAACGAGGCAACACCTACATGCTGCCTAAGGGGGATCCACCAAGTCTTCAAGGCTTCTTTTTCTATCAATCCCGAACGCCGAAGGACATCCTCTCGGAAGATCATCCGCTCGGAAGAGCCAAGAAATGCCAAATAGGATCCCAATGGGAAAATGATGTACCGGACCAAACGGTCGAATGAACCGTGTCAGCATAGTCGAGCCCCCGATGGCGGAGACACATGTACTAGAGCCAAATAATCAAGGAATACTTTTGCCAGCGTATCACATGCTCGAAAGGAAACCCAGCATTTGCCAAAATGATTCCTTCATCAAAAGTGTCCCGAATACTCGGAGACTAGCGTCGGCACCCGCATGACCTCAAGGTCGAAGTTCCAAACTCGTAAGCCCTCAACGAGGCAGCACGGAAATCACGAAACATCTCCAAAAGAGAAAAATGTCCCGAACACTCGGAGACTGGCATCACAAGCTCAGAAAACGCATGACCTCAGGGTCGGAATCTCTAAAGTCGTAAGCCTTCAATGAGGCAATTCCGAGCTCACGAGTAACGGCTCTCGAGCCAAAATGAACTCGATGACTCGGAGACTGTCGCCAATCGCCATTCAGTAAAAACCCCGAGGCCATAAGACCCCAAGCGGGCAGACTCAGTCTCGTAAGACCTACATAAGGCAACAATAAAACTGTAAGACCTCAAGCAAGGCATGAATCATACTTGTACCAAGTATCAACAAACTGTAAGACCTCAAAGGCATGAAAAATTTGTAAGACCTTACTACAGGCATAAACACAATCCCGAAGTTTAGGCTATATATCGCATTTGTAAGATTCCTGAAAAGGCATACCCTCGATATAGACACCTAAACTACTACACTCGGGACCAAAAATGGCTCCGACCAAACACAAATGACTACGGTCATACGGCTGTACCGGCCAAACTAACGTGACTCGGGGACGCCCGACTGTCGCTACAAAATCATAGGCCATTACTTCAAATCTACTTTGAAAAGAACCGGTTAAACAGGCTACCCTCGACAGGCAAAAGAGCTTCGACCATGTCAGCTCTAAATTACAAGGGTTCGAGCTACTCAGCCTACGAGCCAAACCTTTCGAGGTGCTCGAACATCGCTGCAAATGACTTGAAATCGAGGTTCTTCCCGAACCAACGACGGGTCAGGTAAAATCATTTCAAAAGCCCTTAACAAGAGGAAAATAAAGCCTACATTAAAAAGGTCGCATCGGCCCTAAGCGTAAGAGCCATTATCGCTAGCTTACATGAAAGTCCGCATCGGCCCTAAGCATAAGAGCCATTGTCGCCAGCTTACATGAAAGGCCGCATCGGCCCAGAGCGTAAGAGCCATTGTCGCCAGCCTAATAAGCCTCAGGCCCATTCACATAAAAGACCGCTTCGATCAAAGGCGTAAGAGCCATTGTCGCCAGCCCATGCAAACATAAAAGCTTGAGGATCAAATGAGCTCTAGTCGAAGCCCGGCTCAGAGACTAAACCCAAAACAGTTGAGCAAAAGCATACAAGCCCTAACGCCAGCTTGCACTAAAGGTCGCATTGTCCAAGCGCGTAAGAGCCCCCGGGCCAGCCTAATGAGGCCCAGGGCCATATCACGAATCCAAGGATTCTCGCCAAACTCTGAAAACCAGTTCACCTGGCCGAAAGGAAGACAGTAAGGGGTACGGAAGAGGTAAAGCCCCAAGTTTCTTTTATACACATACGCAAAAAAATACATTCTTCATCTACAAACATGCGCTGGAAATGCTATGTACAAAATGGCATCTACAACCTACCCCTGGGAGTTATGGCCTACCGGCCTCATCTTCACTCTCCTCAGCGTCGGATAGGAGTAACCGAGCATCACGCTCGTCCGCCCTTGCTCGCGCCAACTCTTCCGATAGGACAAAACCTCTAGTGCGGATCTCCTCGAGAATCTTTCTTCGAGACTTGCGACGGGCATATTCTTTGATCCTCTCTTAACGATCGAGGACCCTCTTCAACTCAGCTTGAGCATCGGTAGCGTCCTTCAAATAAATTGCCATCTCCTAATTAGCCTTAGTTCGGCTTAATAGCGGTCCGGGCATCGACAATCTCAGCCCTGACTTTCGAAAGCTCGGATTCGAGCTTCATGATCATATCCGCTTGAACTAAAGCATTATCACGATCTAAGAGAAGTTGAACCTCGAAGGCAGGAACTTTAGCCAAGGCATCCTTCTCCTCTGAAGCCTTAGCCTTAGCCCGAGCTCTTAGTTCGTCACAGTCATTCTTGACACGGTCAGCTTCGTCCCGAAGACGTTCCAAGGCCTCCGTCTTTTTCTACAACTGGGATAAGCAAGTATTAGCCTCAGAAGCCAAAAGGCAGAATGCATATTCGCTCGGGACGAAAAGTTACCTGCTCCATCAAATAGCTCTCGTAATTCGAGCTCCGATAAGCCTTATATCGCCAGTGTGCCAGCTCGACTTCCTTTTTCTCACAAAGGAGCCTAATGGATCTATCCCCATCCAGAGCTTTCCGGAGCCCGGCTCCGTGACAGAGTAGCTCAAACCTAAGCATGTCAAAGGCCTGCAAAAGAAAAACTCGATAAGGAAGGGAAGACGCGGAATTCCAAAGGCCTATGTTGAAACTCACCACAAAGTGCAGCCGGCGGACTTCCTCGAAGGCCGAGCACACATCTGTTGATCTAGCTCCTCAGCCCTGGAAGAATCGACCCCGGTCGAAGCACGATCGCTCGAAGAGGCCATCTTCCCAGAACCAGAAACTTCGGGCGCTGCAGGCTCAGACGATGTTTTCATCTCGAAGACACGGCTCCATTTCGCCTTGCTCTGAGCGCCATCGCCCTGCAAGGGAACGTCCCGCTTAATGTTATCATCCTTTATCCCGAGAACTGGCAACCCCTCCCCCTCTCCGGAGGAGCATGGCCTCGCCTCTAAAGGCTCTCTGACACCTACGGCAGCAAGATTAATGCGTAAAAAAGAAAAATGTCTCTCCAAACGGACAAGGAAAGAAAAAGGTAGCACAAACACACACCGTGGTGTTTTGCTTCCCATCTGCGCCGGGACACAGCTCGCCACCTACGCTCGTTACAAGTCGAGCGCATCGCCAGCTTCCGGACCCAGTCAGGCAAATCAAGAACGTTGCCTGGCGCCCACAAAATCGCTGCAGAAAAGGAGGAAAGATGGTTATGAAACTTTCTTTCGTCGTAAGAAAATTTGAGAAGGCGCGGGATGCTCCACTTACGTGTATAGTTCCATTCCTCGGGGAATTGCATAAGTTCCACAGGGATAACGTCAGCCGTCCGGACTCGGACGAACCGACTAATCCATTCCCGATCTCCATCTTCCTCATCATCAACAACGAAAGGCGTGGACGAACGGCACCGCAAGGTTAGCAGACCTCGTTGGTGAAATGGCCGGTACAACCTGACGAGATGGCTGAGCGTGAATTCAAGCCCCGCCTTCTCCGCAAAAAACCTCATCATCAACACTATTCGCCAAAACGATGGGTGTATCTGCGACAAGGTAACCCGATACTTCAAACAGAAGTCGAGCACAACCTTGTCGAGAGGTCCCAGTGTGAAAGGATACGTATACACGTTCAGGAATCCATCAACATGATCCGAGATGCCCTCATCCGGGGAAAGAGTCCGTAACACCACTCTCTCCTCCCATCCGCAGTCTCTCCTTACTAACTCAAGGTGCCCATCTCCTATCGAAGAAATAATCTTCAAAGAAGACTCTCTTTGATTCTGAGCATCGGGAGCGGGATTCTCCCCTCCCTGCCGAACAGGCCCCGATCTAACGGTCATGGCTATGGCAAAACTAGAGAAACTGAAGCAGGAATCTGCACAAATACTTTGGCGCTAGAGGTAATGAGGGGCTCAACGCCGAAACAGGGGGATAACTATCTAAAATAAGGAGACCCCTAAAAGAACAGAAGCAACCCTATATATATGTGGGGAAACAGCAATGCCCCGCCTACCCAAGTTAGGCCCCAGGAGGCCAATGACTTCGACGCCAGTTCCGAGGTGGTACCCAACCTCGAGGATCTCCATCAAAGGAAGTTAGGCTTTAAGAAGCCAGAGGTACCATCTCCAGTCTAAAGATGATATCCGATCTCGAAGGGCCCTCTCAAGAAGAAGAACAAGCACTTCGAGCTCCGTCCATAAGGGCTCGACACCAGGACATCGCCTAAATCTTGGCAACCCCTCATCGGGGACCTATCTACAACGCTTTAAAAGATTAAATACATCAAACTCAAAACAAGTTTCTATGTGCCCAAAGCTAACCCTCACTCAGAGACCGTTCTCAAAAGTTTCAAGGCTCGAGGTATTATTTTCATGTGACCCAAAGTGAAGCTCCCGACGGCCCGAGTCTATCGGACCAATTCAAGCCTAGTCCGAGGAACAACGGAGATGCCATTTTTTATCAACCAAAAGCCAAAAAAATACTCACACACGGGTTAGATATCGACAATGGTTAGTAGAGGCATACATCCAGAGTCTCCACAAGTGTTAAAGAAAATGGCAAACATCAAAGACGAAAGTCGAGAAAAAATTCTTATATTCATAAATGTTTGGTTATAACAGCCCGCGAGGGGTTCTTACGTATGATAACAAAATCCCACAAGGGGTTCTTACACAGAAACAAAGAGGCAAAAGGGGATACATGAAGTAAAAGCCTAAAACCTAGTCTACCCTCGAAGATCCATCTCCGGTAGCAGCATCCCCGAGCGCCGCCTCCTCAAACTAGCATCCTCGAAGGTGATACCTTCGACCGCCACCTCCTCTAGGTTCCCAGCTCGATCCCTAGGAATAATATCTCCAAGGGAGAAGATGAAGAAGAGGAAAGGGGGAGGACGCAGAAGAGGCAGAAAAAAGAGACATAACCCGCCGAAGCCAAAGGCTGAAGATTCGGCGGGCCACAGCCTCGACAGCCGGTTGTGCCATTTTTTCCCTTGGGAAAAAAACCCAAGGAATGAAGTGCCACACCAGGCCAGGGTAGGAGAGTGAGCAGCGGTGTATAGTCCGAACACTCTCCCAAGCAGCGGTGTAGAGTCCGAACGCCTTTCTAGATCGGAAGAAGTCGGCCACCACTATCTCATCACCTCGAGCCAATAACGATAGTAGTAGCAGTCGTAACAACAACAACAACGACGACGACGACAAAATGGTGTGATCCCGCTCGACAAAGGGAAGCTCAGGCTGGAGGCCACCACACAGCTGATGAGAATGCTGCCATACAACCTTAAGGTCGTGAACCCCAAACATGGTGGTTAACAATAAAGGAAGATAGTGAGAAGAAAGGGATGAACAAATGGAGAACGGCACTTGAATAAAGAGATCGGAATGCCCCCATTTATAGGGGATAATGACACGGCCATCGATGCCTTTGAAAGACAGATTGACAGGCGCCAATCAATGCGTTCTTGAAAACTGAATCGACGGCGATACTATCACTTTGAAGAACGGGAATCGACAGTGCATTGAATGGCACCGAAAAGACAAGTCCATGGGATGTCCCGGTTATCGTGAAGGCTCACGTCATAGGTTGCATCACCAGTATGACGTCGTCACGAGGACCCCGAAGAGTTGGGCATCAAAATCGTTTCCTATCGCTTCGTTCTAGGAAACGCGGAGACTATCTGTATACGGCATAATCGGAGGGTCGAATTTCCCGTCATTAAGGCATTTCATAAGATCACCTCGAGGCCTCGAGGCTGCAAAGATGCGCTCGACTCTCCTTCCTCGGAGCTCGTCGACACCCGACCTGAAGGGAATATCGACCGAGGCTAGAGTAAAAATGGGGAGTTCCCAAGACACATGACTGAGTCTGACAAAGCATAGCCGGCCTACTCTGAGCCCTAATCGGGGTGTCACGTCTAGCTGTCCCATCTCCAGATCTTTATAATTAATGTATGTCATACCATATAAGGTTTGCTTCTTCTATATAAAGGGGATTCCTACCATTTTGTAGACAACTGTTGTTGCTCCAACTATTCTACACGAAATATATATGATAACTCTCTCTCTTTCCTCTCTAACTTACTCTCACGATATTGTTGCTCTTACTTATTATCTTCATACTTGTTCTTCATTTATTGCTTATCATTGGCCATAAAGAGCCTCCTTTAATTGTATCACGACTGTTAGCCCTTCCCCGACTGCCCCTAATAGCTCGAACCCGAGCGCGGGAATCGACCTCGAGGCCCCAAACCGACTAGCTCGAGGCCCTGAACAGCTAACTCATCGGTTCGATTATAACTCTATTTTAGCTCGCATTTCGTCCTTAAACTTCATACACATAGCATCAACTGCTTTACAACTAGCATAAAAATAGATCACGTATTTTTAGAGTCCCATCAACAAATTTAATTGTTATTACCATTTTCACGGTAAATACTGTTAGATATTGTTGTTACTAGTGTATCATTGTAAGTATTGTTTTGTATTTCCTTATCCTGCTTAGCCTTATATTAATATTGTTCTTTGTTAGTTCACTTTCACACTTGTTCAGGTTGTTTAGTCCGGTAAGTGTCTTGACTGTTCCTCGTCATTACTCCACCGAAGTTAGTCTTGATACTTACTGGATACCGCTGTAGTGTACTCATACTACGCTTCTGCACATTTTTTTGCAGATGCAGGCTCTACTATTGTTGTTGATTATTAGCTGGCTGGTCGAGCACTTCTGTGGAGACTCAAGGTAGACCTGTCGTCGTGTTCGCAGGCCTCGGAGTTATCCTCTGATTTTTATTTGTACTGTTTAATTTACATTCAGAACAGTTGTATTTAGGGATTCTCCTAGTAAACTCAGTAGTGCTTATGACTTGTACTACCGATTTTGAGAATTATAAGTGGTGTATAAAGGTTACTATTTCATATTTAGTAGTTGATGGTTAAATTCTTCTAATAATTCAGTAAGTGTTAGGCTTACCTAGTCTTAGAGGCTAGGTGCTGTCACGGCATCCTACGGAGAAAAATTGGATCGTGACAAGTCTGAGTCCCCGATATACATTATACTTGTTAACATGCCAATAACATAAGTGTGGGGTGGTTACCCCGTTTGGTCTTATTTTTATTTTAAGTGTTGTGGCTAATGTTGTTCATCTTGTGCAGGTACAATGTCTCGCTGTCCTAGCAAACGTTCTAACACAGGTTCCTCCGAGGTTGCCTCTAGTGGCCATCGAGGAGGTAGGCGGGCACCTCCCCTTGCGGCACCCCATGCGGTGCGGCTGTGTCTTTTTCTCAGAGAAAATTCTTTCATCCATTTTTTTACATCCAGACTTGGTCCTCGATCCCCGAACGTGATTCTGGCTTAATTTCTTGGGCTTCTGCTCAGACTTCAATGCTCCAACTTGTTCGATTTAGCTCCAAATTACCTTAATAGCTCGGGATCATTTCCTATAAGGCATAAAACACGTAATAAGTGTAATTCACTATCATTTAAGCTCAAACACACGTAAAATACAGCAATTAGAGTGCAATACTACGGCTAAAATACGGATTCTAGCCTACCATCATATCTTTCATATTCAAATACCAAAGTAAAATTTCTAAATATAGAAGCAACTTTAACTTCTATAGAAATATCTCAAGTGGGAAACAGGTCATAATGAATAATTTCTTCACCCAAATAACCAAGAGACCCAAAGAAAATAACTTTTTTTAAGTCAGAAGCACAATATTTTTTATCTTCCTATAGATTTTCGCCACAAAAAATCTCAATTTTATAAGGCTTCAACATTATAATTATAATAAATATTTTTTTTCACTTTTTCTCTTCATTGGATCAGGCTACATAACTCGAGCAAGATACTCCGGCCCCCACACATTCAAAAATTTCAGGTTAATCAAATACTCTTTTCACAACTCATAATTATTCACTTCACTTAATACTCAATTATAAATTATAAACACTTCCAAAATTGGAGGACATTATATGTATCATATCTTGAGCCTACTAATTGTATTTTTGATAATAAGCAGGAAAGAATAAAAACTTAGGAGGTATATCCAAGTATGCGTACCTAATAGTTAAATATTATGTACTACAAAAACATGTTAAGTGGAAGAGATTACCGACTTTAGAGTACACTAAAGAAGTTTTTTGAAATCACGAATGCAGCAGCGACACCAATAATAATAATAATAATAATAATAATAATAATAATAATAATAATAATAAAGTATTATAGTAATAATAATAATAATAATAATAATAATAATAATAATATCCATTTGTTTGATATCTATCACTCTCAAAATTCCATGAAAAAGTTGGTTTATTTGTATTTCTTCTGTGTTTGCAAGTTTGAGTATCAGGTTTGCAAGTTTGAGTCTTTAAGGATATTTCGCTCGGTTTGGGTGTATCCCTAGGATTCAGCAAGCTCTTCTAGTATAAAACTAGGAGCAAGAACTAACAAAGATTTATTCTTGGTAGAAAATCCAACAGAAAGAAGAAAAGAATTATATGTATATTTAGTCTCTACATATCAGAAAGAATGTATGTCTATAAAGAATGTGTGTATATATAGGTGAGTGGAATCAAGTGGTTATAATGGGTGAGTAATAGTCCAACGGTTATAAATATAAAATAATGACCCATAATTGCATGAAATAATAAAGACACTAAATATTAATAAAATGAATCTAGACACTTTCAAAAAATATGATTTTGGACACTTTCTTTTAAGATAGCATATTCACTATTTTTCTAACAGATGGTGGGAAACTAGAGTCGTTGGCCGTAATTAGATACTTCCTTGCAGTCGTGCTTTGTATCAGAATGAAAATTTTAACTTAAAATTAAAAATTAAGTTAAAATATATTTCATTTAGTTATATTTAAGTAATAAATATATTTATAAAAGAAATTATTAATTTGGTGCAAACATTGAGTACGAATAAATTTTTCAATTATTGCCAACAATAAATTTTCGCGAGTTAATTAAAGCAGGGTCCTTGGATAAATCTAATCAAGGAACATCCATTTCACAACATAACATATTTTTACAATTTTCTATGTAACAAAAAGATAGTTTAAATTTTGGTTCTGGTTCCGATCAATTATGGTACTATCATGGGTGGTTCCATACGGTTGATTACAAGTTCGAGTAAATCCAGTAATTTTTCCGCATATCTTATAGTATATAATAAAAAAATACTAAATTATTATAAAGATTTGATTGTAAATCTATTTATTCTTGTAAATATATTAATTTAAGGTCATTGTTGAAACCCCTAACTTCAAATCATAGACCCGTCCTCCTCGTTTAGCTAAAAGTTAATCACGCAAAAACAACTTATTTTCTTTATTAAGCAAAGGTACTTTTTTTAAGCTGACTAATGAGATAAGCAGGCGCGGCTCAAATGTGAAGCGACTAAAGGTGTCGCTTTAGGCCCCATTTTTAAAAATAGTAGGCATAAATATTTTTTTGTGTGAAAATATTAAATTACTAATTAGAAGAAAATATTGAGTACTATTTGTAATAAATGCGAAATTGATGTTTAGCTTAAATTATATATATTTGTGTACATATCGCCTCATATTTTACTTTTGTTTCATGGATTTAGGATGTGAAATGTGTTGATTTATATTAATTTAAGGTGTTTGTATGTGTAGGAATGATCCGGGAGCAATAGAGGAGGCAAAATGTGCGAAATTAGAGCCAAAACGGACGAAAACAGGAGAAGTGGACATTGCAGCGCCACAGGCAGCGCCTAGCCCAACCTGTGGCGCCAAAACCAGTAGCAAAAATATCACAGCGCCATGGAGGGCGCCTGGCGCTAGGCAGGGCGCCAGTGACGTGACACTTGTCCAAATTCGCCCAGGACACAGTTATTTCGGCCCTAGACCTACCCAACACGTATAAAAGCAAGACTAAACTTATTTGTGGGGGGGAGACGCCACTTTTGGGAGAGGATAACACATGAAACATCCAGGAGCAAGAATATCTCAGATTTCTTCATCTTTTCTTAGAATTTTCAATTATCCAAACTTATGAAATTGTTTGCTAGTATCATGAGTGGCTAAAAACCCATTGTTCAGGGGTTGTGATTTAGCCATGAATATTGTTGTTTAACATTGACTTAAACTTGATTACAATTCACTAATATATGATTGTTTCTTCAATTCTATGATTAATTGCTAAATTGTCTAGCCAACAGTTAGGTTCTATTTACTATCTATGCTATGCTTGGGAAACCCATGTTTAGACTAGAGAAGAATTGAAGAGAGAATGATCTTAACACTTAGGGGGAGGCGGATTTGTGGTTAGGATAGGAATATACCTAGTCACCATGCTTAATTAAATACGTAATCTTAATACGTTCTTAATAGATTGATTTTACAGGAATATAGGCGTTGATCTATTTTGAATAGGAGAGTAGTACTTCGGGAGAAGGCTATGAGAGCGATTATCGATTAATTAGCAACCATGAGTGAATTGTATGAGAGGGAGAGTTAACTAGAACACAATAGGATTGATGAATCGTTCACACCCCTGGAATATTTTTCTCTATTGAATACATAACAGTTTTTTACTGCTTGATAATTTAGTATAGTTTAGTGTAATCACATTCTTGAACTCGAATTTAGCTTGATTGAATAACAATATGGTTGAATTAGTGGGTAGTTGATACAAGTCTCTGTGGGTTCGACACTCGACTTATCATTTATTACCTATACGACCACGTATACTTGCGTGTGCGTTTGGGAGCAACAAGTTTTTGGCGCCGTTGCCGGCGACTTAAAAATTATCTACTTGACTGACTTAAGCTTTTATTAGTTATTTGTTCAAGTTTTAATTTTCAGTTCACCTTGTTTGTGTTAACACAGGCTCTTCTCTTGAATGCAGAGGTGTAGAAGCGCAAACAATCTCCTTCCTCTTGATCCTGAAATTGAATGAACACTTCACAGAGTGAGGAGGGAAGTCGAAGCTAGAACTAGAATAGAAAGAGAGTTGGACATCGTAGTTCAAACACAGCCAATCGATATGGTGGGTAATGAAGAGCGTGAGGTGATAGAAGCCACAAGGCCCAATCTTACTAATATGACTCAGGCTATTGTGAAGCCTGAGATCATAGGGCATTTTGAACTCAAACAGTATATAGTACAGCTGATTCAGTCCACAGGGCAATATGTGGGTCTATCTCATGAAGATCCGCAGAGGAACATTCAGAATTTTTTGGAAATTACGGACACTTAAAATTATCCGAACGTTTCCAAGGACTATGTCAGGTTGACACTTTTCCCCTTTTCATTGTTGGGGGAAGCTAAGGAATGGTTGCAAAAGGAGCCCGCGAACTCAATCCACACTTGGGATGATCTAGCTAGGAAATTCTTAATCAAGTTTTCCCCACTAAGAAGACTAAGTCATTGAGGAGTCAGATTCTTGGGTTCCAACAGCGGGATGGTGAGACACTTCGTCAAGCTTGGGAAAGATACAAGAAGCTACTCAGAGACTGCCCGCATCATTGTCAGACTGATGAGGTATTGGGTCACACTTTTGTTGATGGGCTAGATGAGGCACCAAAGATGAATCTTGATTCAGCTTGTGGGGGTAGTTGCATGGCGAGGCCGTACAGTAAAATCCAACTCTTGTTAAATAACTTCACTGCTAATGACCATAATTGGCAACGATATGGGGACTCACGAAGAGCAATTAAACAGAAAGCAGCCGGGTTGATTGAGCTTGATGACTTCTCAGCCATGAGAGCTGATATAGCGAAATTGGCAAATCAGATGAATAGAATGACAATGCAACAAACACAACATATGCAACATGTACAACAGATGTCTATTTGCTGCGAACTATGTGGTGACAGTCATAGGAGTGACATGTGCCCCACGAATCCTGAATCTATATACTATGTGGGGCAACAGAGCAGAGGTCGAATGAATCAGCATGCACAATATGGGAACACTTACAACCCAAATTGGAAGAATCGCCCCAACTTCTCATGGGGTGGAAATCAGCCGAATCAGAATCATTATAAACCCCAAGGAAATTTCAATCAACCTCATAAGCCATCTCAACAGGTAGAAGAGAGTTCGAATGATTTGTTGCAGAAGTTGTTGCTTGACAATCAACAGCTCAGGACCGATTTCAGAAATCTTGAGAGGCAAGTGGGACAACTTGTCAGTGCCCAAAATATCATACCAGCTGGGGCTCTTCCTAGTGATACTGAGCATAATCCTAAAACTCAAGTCAATGCGGTTACCTTGAGAAATGGAAGAGTATTAGAAGAACATCCAAAGAAAAAGAAGTATACAACTCGTCCTAAAGGAGAATTAGTTCCCAAGCCAGTTGAGGAGAATGAGAAAGAGAACAAGGGATCCGAGCCAGTAATTGTGACAAGGCCACCTCCTTTTCCACAAAGACTGCAGAAGCAAAAAGATGATGCTAAGTACAAGAAATTCTTAGATATTTTAAGCCAAGTGCGTGTGAATTTTCCTTTGGTGGAAATTTTGCAAGAAGTGCCTAAGTATGCAAGGTATCTCAGAGATATTGTGGCAAACAAACGAAGACATACAGAGTTCGAAATAGTTGCACTTACTGAAGAGTGCAGTGCCAGAGTTCAGAGTAAACTTCCTCCTAAGTTGAAGGATCCTGGGAGTTTCACAATTCCTTTGTCTCTTGGAAAACAAGAAGTTAGGAGAGCCCTGTGTGATTTAGGGGCTAGTATAAATTTGATGTCGTGCTCTTTGTTCAAGCAACTTGGATTGGGGGTGCTTAGACCTACTACAATCACTTTACAGTTAGCAGATAGGTCACTAGTTATGCCAGAAGGAATTATTGAGGATGTGTTAGTTCAAGTGGGAAAGTTTATTCTTCCTGCTGATTTTATAGTGCTTGATTACGAGGTAGATGAGGAAGTGCCCATTATTTTGGGGCGACCATTCTTAGCTACTGGTGGAGCGATTATTGATGTGAGGGAAGGGAAGTTAAAGATGAGACTTGACGATGAGGAAGTCACTTCTAATGTGTACAAGGCACTTAAGCTCCCTAAGCATTATGAGGACTTGTGCATGATTACTGTGGTAGAATCGAAGGGGATAGAGCAGAGTCCTTATGTGAATTGTAGTGATCCAGACGGGACAACTGAGTTAGAGGAGGTGGTGTTGCAAGCTGAGTGTGTAAAGATGATTGAGTAAAGAGCCATAGATGAAAGAGGAGACCTTCTAAGAGCATGCAAAAAGGCTAGACTTCATGGGAGAAAGAAGAAGATAAAGCGCCTAGCCTGAGCAGAGTAGTAGAGTCGTGCACGACTATAAATAAGGCGCTTGTTGGGAGGCAACCCAACCTGTATTTTTTTATTTTTTTATACAGTGTCAAGTTTTGTGTTGTTTTTATTTTGCAGAGTAGGGGAAGTCTGAGTACCTAAAGTTGAAGCTGAGGAGCATGTTTGAGCTTAAGTGTGGGGTCGTCCCGACTCTAAAGATTGAGGATCATGTCCAAGCTAGGCCCGAGAGGTTCAGGGAGTATTTCTCCCCCTTGTTTAATATTTTTTTCTGTGATCATGCATCACAGTCTATGAATAATATAAGTGTAGGGGTGGGGAAACTACTTTCTGAAGTATAATTGTATAAAACTAGTCTAGTCTAGGTTCTCAAAAAAAACGAAAAAAAAAAAAATTTACTTTTCCCGACGATGGATCTTTTGGAAAATTTTCTTGAGGGATAAAAGTCCGATTCAAAACACCAAAAAGATTTTTTTTTAGGATAGCTAGGTAGTATTCCTTGGTTTTTCTTTGGACACCGGTTCTTTTCCAAGGATGTAGCTCGAACCGGGTACTTTATTTATTTTTTTAGGAGTAGTTAGGAAGAAACTGGGTGGCTCTGAGATACACATTGACGTGTTTGGTGCTAGAACATTAGGCTATGACATACATTCTATCTTTCCGTGTATTTGGTTTGAATTGTGACGTCTAAGTAAAGTAAACAGCCTATTTTGTGACGCCTTTTCTCAGTTGTTTGACTTGTATGCCACATAGTGCAATATTGCTTAAATTTCTCAATTATGTGCGCTTGCTTGACTTGAACAGAACCGTCTTGATTGAGTCATGTGCAACGTGTGTGTGAGGATTTGTGACTTTCTGTGCTATCCTATGTAGTCTATAACTTGCCCCGTGTGTCAATCGAAGCAAAAGGAGATGACGTAGGCGTTTCTTGCTTGGTCATGGATGTGCTTGTCACATATTAATAAAATTTTAGTTTCTAGCCCATTTGAGCCTATAGACCTTTTCTTTGGTACCCACACTACAAGCCATACCCCTATTTTATTCTTAATTGAGATTGTTGAAACTTTATCTCCTAAGGCACTTAGTGGCTAAAAGAAGTAAGGTGAGATAGTAGGGAGTAGCTTTTGAGTGGAACCATGGAAGGGCCCGTTTGTGCATTAAAGTTGAAATCAAAAGCCACTAGCCGATGAACTTTAATGTATGGAGTGTGTGTAGAAAAAAAAAGAAAAAAATGAAGAAAAAGAAAAGAAAAAAAAATGATAGTTAAAGTATGTAGAAAAATACACACCTCCAATTCTTAATAATTTATGCTAGTGGGAGTATAGAAGTGCTTAATGGAAGTGAGGGTTATATTGCATATGATTTGCGGCAAGTGAATTGGTTGAGAAGAATATGTGCTTGAATTGTGAATTTAGTGTATTAAAGTGCTTAGGAGGGCTAGTCACTATTTCTAAATGTATCATATCCGTCCCTTAGCCTACATTACAACCTTAAAGTCCTAATTGATTCTAGATTTTGCTGGCTTAAATTAGTAGAGATATACACTACGGGCACGCTTATGGTACTACCACAGGATGTATATGAATTCTTTGTGAGAGTGAGCGAATTTTGTTTAATTGTGTGATGTCCTTAATCTATATTCAAAAGCATATTTGAGTATGTGGACTAATCTATATTCACTCTTTTTTTGTTGGTGAGGGCAAATAATCTCATGAATGATTGGTAATGTTGTAAAATTTCTTGTTGGGTGAGTGCGTGAGCTGAGGGTGCTTAGTAGTTACAAGTCCGCTTTTGAGGTTGGATGTTGACAAATAGGTTGTTGGAATTGATTGAATTAAATAGTTATACTTGGGCATGCTTAAACGGGAAGAATGTGAAATTTTGTATGTTCATGTTGGTTTGCCGGTGTTGATCATAGTCAAGGGTAAAGTGTGTGGGCAAAAGTTAAAGTGCTCCTCTATAATTGAGACTTGTACGTAGTTGGGGGTTTATTTGATAGTCCTGTTGCTCGAGGACGAGCAAGAGTCTAAGTGTGGGTGTTGATGTTTAGCTTAAAGTATATATATTTGTGTGTATATCTCCCCATATTTTACTTTTGTTTCATGGATTTAGGATGTGAAATGTGTCGATTTATATTAATTTGAGGTGTTTTTATGTGTGGAATGATCCGGGAGCAATCGGGGGCGAAATGTGCGAAATTAGAGCCAAAAGGACGAAAACAGGAGAAGTGGAGTGCTTAGCCCTACCTATGGCACCAAAACCAGTAGCAAAAATATCACAGCACCGTGGAGGGTGCCTGGCGCTAGGCAGGGCGCCAGTGACGTGAAACTTGTCCAAATTCGCCCGGAATACGGTTATTTCGGCCCTAGACCTACCCAACACGTATAAAAGCAAGACTAAACTTATCTAGGGAGGGGCGCCACTTTTGGGAGAGGGTAACACAAGAAACATCCGGGAGCAAAAATATCTCAGATTTCTTCATCTTTTCCTAGTATTTTCAATTATCCAAACTTATGAAATTGTTTGCTAGTATCACGAGTGGCTAAAAACCCATTGTTCTGGGGTTGTGATTTAGCCATGAATATTATTGTTTAACGTTGACTTAAACTTGATTATAATTCACTAATATCTGGTTGTTTCTTCAATTCTGTGATTAATTGCTTAATTGTCTGGCCAGCAGTTAGGTTCTATTTACTATCTATGCTATGCTTGGAAAAGTCATGTTTAGATTAGAGAAGAATTGAAGAGAGCATGATCGTAACTCTTGGGGGAGGGGGGGCAGATTTGTTGTTAGGATAGGAATAGGAATATACCTAGTCACCGTCCTTAATTAAATATCGTAATCTTAATGCATTCTTAATAGATAGATTTCATAGGAATATAGACGTTGATCTATTTTGAATAGGCGAGTAGTACTTCGGGAGAAGGCTATGAGAGCAATTATCGATTAATTAGCAACCATGAGTGAATTGTATGAGAGGAAGAGTTAACTAGAACACAATAGGATTGGTGAACCGTTCACAACCCTGGAATATTTGTCTCTATTGAATACATAACAGTCATTTTACTGCTTGATAATTTAGTACTACTTAGAATTATAGTTTAGTGTAATCTCATTCTTGAACTCGAATTTAGCTTGACTGAATAACAATATTGGTGAATTAGTGGGTAGTTGATACAAGTCTCTGTGGGTTCGACAATCGACTTATCATTTTATCACTTGTACGACTATGTATACTTGCGTGTGCGTCTGGGAGCAACGGTAATATAGAGTTGATTAGTTCTTATACATAGTAGATCAAGCTATTTTTTCAATTCAATATAAATTTGAACAATTTGAAGCGTATGAAAGTATTTTTAGTTTTCTATTTCATAATAAAATCTTGCCTAAGATCAACAATGTCTCAAGAAAGATTAAAATGATTAGCTATATTATCATTTGAGAGAGAATTATTAGAAGAAATCAATTATTAAAAAAATATTAACAACTTTGCATCTCAAAAAGCTAGAAAAATAGACTTTAAATAAAAATTAAAAAATATTTGTTTAAGTTTAAAGCCTCCAATTAAATTTTGGCTTTAGGCCACAAATGTTGTTAAGCCACCCCCGAGATAAGCACATAGCTAGATAATCATTCTTCTCTGCACGTTTTTTTTCTGGTCTACCTTCGTCTTGTTTTTTTTTTTTTTTAATACATTTATTTTGGCTAACTTGACAGCTCTAGATTTATTTTCTATGTACTTTTTTAAGTGTTAAAAGGTTAACCACTTTTTTAAAATCAAAGAAATTTAACCCTTTAAAACGTTTAGCTTCCTACTCTGGCCACATCGATAGTCGTGACAATTAAATTAATTTTAAATTATGATTATAAATATTTGAAAAATTCATAAAAAAACAATTTCATGGTAAAATACATTTTAAGGTAAACTAAGGATTTATAGATGGTGGAAGCACAAATTTTATTGCGCTAGTTAATTGAGATTAGTCGATTTAGGACTAGAATACTCTTCCATGTTAAAGCAAAAGGAAAGCAAAAATTACCTTAAAAGGTTGTAGTGGAAATGTAAGTACTCGGTTTTTATTTATAGGATAAATTTCAGAAATAGTCATATAACTATGATTAAATTTTATTTTAGTAAAGTTATATAACTTTGTTTTTTAGCACAAAAAGCATAACTTCCACTAACTCACACAAAAATTACAGTGACCGGTAAACACATTTGTCCGATAGTATTTTCTTATTCCACGTTTTATCATTTTTATATTTAGTCTAATAAATAATAATCAGTTAAAATATGTATATATTTTTAGCCGCCACCTAAAAATAACGACCGATAATTAATATAT
>NW_017670397.1:133359-162656 GCF_001879085.1 Nicotiana attenuata
ATATATATATAGGCTTGTGAATGCAATTAGTTTCGAACGACTAGTCAATTTTATTTTATTCTCTTAAAATAGGAATGACCCAATACCCATATACATAAATTAAAATAATACTAAAAGTGAATTCTTCCCCCACAAAAAATAATAGTTTGAAATGCATGAGATTTTGATAACAAACAAAAAAGGAAAATAAAAGGTATAATTAGAGAGCACTGGAAACAAAAAATGCTATCAACTTGATGAAAATCTTGAAAAATGTAAAAGATAGAAATATGGTGTTTTGAAAGATTCACTTTTAGTATTCGGGTCGGGCTGGGTCATTTCTATTTTAATTGGATTATTTTTTATTGGACTGAAAATAAAATAAAAAACTAAAAAATCGTGGAATAAGAAAATACTACTGAAAAATTATATTTTTTTGGTCACTATAACTTTTGTGTTAGTAATTAAATGTTTTATGAATTTTGTGTGGGAAAACATAGCTATATGACTTTAGTAAAAAAACAATCATAATTATATAATCATTTTTGGAATTTACTCTTTAATTATATATTTCGAGTTTGTGTACCGAAAATAAAGTTAATTTTGATAACTTTGCTCTCCTCAGTGCAAATTCGGATGAATCGAACCTTAAAAAAGTTTTTAAAAAAAAATACCGGGTGAGAAACCATAGGAAAAACAAAGTTATAATTAAGTGATAAACTTAGCTTGGAATAAACAATGATTGAATAGATTGGGGTACATGTCCTTGGACTTTTTCTCCTCCAGGTGACGAATTAGGTGAGATGTGATTGAAATTTGCAACACAATTTAAAAGTAGTATGGCTTGATTTTGATAGAAAGAACTTTTCTAGTCACATCCTTAAATTTGAAATGAGATATGCATGGCTTGACCTGCAAAAGCATTACGTCCACTCTTTTCCTTATAATTCAATTGGGGGAGAAATTCAAAAATAGCCAGATTTACCATTGATCGTTGAAAAATAGCCAAGTTTCAAAAGTCATCGAATTTTAGCTCACTTTAAATCTGAGCAAAAATACTGTTCAAAATCCGGAAAAATACGCCCGCAAATTTTACGGGAGTTCCAGCATAAGTATGCTTGAACTCCCGTAAATTTTACGGGAGTTCCAGGATAACTATGTTGGAACTCCCGCAAATTTTACGGGAGTTCAAGCATAATTATGCTGGAACTCCCGCAAATTTTACAGGAGTTCCAGCAAGTATAATTGTCCAGTATAATATACTGGAGTTTGGAGCACTGGTGCTCCAGTCTCCCGCAAATTTTACAGGAGTTAGCAAAGTATACCGGTCCAGCATAATATGCTGGAGTTCGTACACAAATGCTCCAGAACTCCCGTATATTATACTGGACCGGTCCCTGTTGCAGCAAAATAGTGGCTATTTTTCATTGACTTGATAAACGCGGGCTATTTTTCATTGACCAGTGTGAAAACTGGCTATACCATGATATTTTCCCCCAATCTTTTTCCACACTCCGGCTTTTTCTTTAGCAGTAAGTATTTCGGGGGGAAAAAAAATCAGAAATAGCCAAATTTACAACTGACAATTAATAAATTGTCACTTTTTTAAAGGTAATTATAATGTAGTCATATTTTCATGTAGAGATATAATTTAACAAAAACATCTTTAAAAATCCGAAAAAATTCTCGCAAAATATACTGGAGTTCAAATTTTTTACATATGAGATTCCAGTATAATATGCTGCAATTTCATAATGTGTTGGAGTTCCAACATAATATGCTGGGAAGTTAAAATGGAGGGGCTCCATAATCCAACATATTATGCTGGAATTTTCGTGCTGGAGTTCCAACATAATATGCTTGAAGTGTATACACAGGAGCTCCATAATCCAGCATATTATGCTGCAGCTTTCTGTGTTCAACAAAACGACGGCTATTTTTCAATGATTTTGCAAACGCTGACTATTTTTAGATTACTGGTCCGAAAACTGGCTAAGCCGTGCTATTTTCACCTGTTTTTCACTTCTTTTTTTAACTTAACCTTATCTCTCACTTCAATTAATAGGATCAATAGTGGTTATCTTTTTAATTCCTAATTTTTTTAAATCTGTATGTATATAAATTATAGAAAATCTTAAATCCCCTTTCATAATTTATAATGCCCTACATGATTAATCAGTTGGAGCTTATATGAATGGGATCCTAATACTACTCTATTTTCTGATCTTTTTTTTTTCCCTTTTCTTCTCTCACTATCTAGTGAGCAATTTTAAGAGAAGTATATAATGTAAGTGATGAATAATTTACATGTTGTTTGGTTGTTTCATATACAATGAAGTGAATTGAGTATAATATGATCTTTGCTTTGTTTCCAGAGTTGGAACATATGTGAAATGAGGTGATCCTTTTATTGTTATACGAATCTTTGGTTTTTTTCCAGAGTTGGAACAAATGTGAAATGAGTTGTTATTTGGTTTGAGGGAAATTAGGGAGTAGTTGAATAGTGACTACACTAATTCGTTATTTTGTCTGTTTACATAGTTGGGTTATTAGTTGGATACTTGGATCACTCTTTCGACAATGTTTTTTAATATCACAAGGAGGATACCTCATATTATAATTAATAACATGAGCAAGGTACATTTCTATATCTATATGTAAAACCGTGTCAAAATTCTAGCTAGATGCTCTAAAATGTATACACACAACATTCACCCCCCCCCCCCCCCCCCCCAAGTAATGAAACGATGAGCGGATTTTGGATAAATGATTGAGTGGATAATCACCGAGGTTGTGGTAGGTTGAATAAGATTTCTTGATCCTTAATTAAAGGTTTTGAGTTCGAGTCTTAAAAATGGATAGGAAATGCTTCCCCTTTAATGACCTTACATGACATGAATTTCGATTACTTGGGCCCCGATGCGAGTATGTTGACACCGGGCAGATACCAGAAAAAAGATTGGAAGGGTATGTTGTAGCTGAACTTCCATCTCGAGTCTTGACTTCATTGTTGCACTTAAATCATGAACTTAGACCAGGTTACCGAGCGAGTTGTGCCTAATCGAGATTAGTTACAGCATGTAGTCGACTTGAATTTAGTTGCGGTATCAGAACCAAGCATGACCAGCTTTAACACTGCAAAATTTACTAGACTAGCAAAAATTAATTTAAAACAATTTTTGAAAATAAAAATTAATTGATAACAATTTTTGAAAATATCTTTAAGAAAATTTAAATCGACATGGTTTAGAAAGAATATTTGCAAGAATTCAGAAGAAAGAAGAAAAATTCATGGACAAAGTCCATCAAATGACATACTCCTACTATATATATGTAGCACTACCATTTAACATAAAACTACTTTGATTTTAGGATTGTAGCACTTCATAATCTTCACAAACATTGATCCTGAAACAATTGTCAAGTTGACGTACCTTGATCCATATATAAAGTGTTTTCTTTCAAAGATTGAACAATATACACGAATGCTTTTTCACGTCAAAAACTTTCGAAAAACGTGATTCAGTCCTTTCACCTCTTCCTGCAAGCAAAAAATGTTGTAATCGGTATAGAACATTATTTACAACCAAGGGTTGTGGTAAGGATGAATATAATCCCTCTATCCTTAACCAAAAATCTTATAAGGGATTGGAATTGAGGAATTCCTGGAATGAAGCATTTAGATTAGTCGGAACCCTAATGCAGATAGTGAACACTTGGTGGGAAACCAAAAGAAGACATTATTTCGTTTTCGTGTAAATAGAGGTACTCAGTATCTGAGCAATTACGTTTATCACTGCAGTATGATTTTAGTAATTATTATTTATTTATACCAATTAATATAATGAGCCTAATTAAAGTAACATTGGCCAGAATTTAATTAACTGGTTACGTTCATGAACACATTATCTCGCTTTTCTTCATCATGATCTTCAACCCGTCATCCTTCTACTGCACATGGTGCGACAAGTTATCCTTCCACTGCACATGGCAGGAGCCGCTCGTGCTCTGGGAAACCAGCCTCACGCAGTCCACCCTACTTTTGGAGGAGAGCAGCCCATGGCTTCACTCGGGCCATCTATATTACGGTCATATTTTGTCCATATTAGTTTGCTATTTAAAGGCACAGTTTACTTTGTGAATTCGTCATAAGGTTCATTCAGCTACTTCTTGCTTTGTGACTTTGAATTTTCCATGCCTAAGACCTGGTATACCATATCCCCATATGTTCCATTCATCTGCTACACCACGAGGTCTACATCAATGCCTCATATTGGTTGCATTGTAGAAGCTTCAAACTTTTAAGTTCAAGCCCTTGAGATGCCACCAGATTTTGTTAGTTTGATCCTGCACTTGTTGCTTTTTGATATATTGTTCACTGATCTATGTTTGTCGACTCGAATTCAGTGATGTCCTCAATTCTCCAACCCTGCGGACACCCTATATCTGGTTTATGTAGAGTGACTGCTAAAAGTTTATACTAAGAAATCTTTTGATCCCAACAAAAAGAAACAAAGAACACTTATAAACTGAAACTCTTCATTCAGATAAGATTCAGTACCCAATTCTTCCTTCCCAGTTGCATCTAAATCCTAACTTATATCTTACATGTATTATGAGGAAACAAAACAAAATATTTAGCACAACGGCAAACTGGTCTTGAATAGCATAAAATCTGCTGATGACAAAACATTATTTGCAATCACGTAGAGGTACAAAGAGTCCACCATCTTTATCACTCAACAGAATCAAGTTCAAATAAAAATCCAACTCTACTGACAATGCTCTAGGTTTCGGGGACCTTGGCAATTTTCAGCTCCCTGTCAAAACAATCACCATAGTTAAATTCAGATGATGGAAACATGATTTCAGAACAAAAGGGAAGTGGCTTGACAACCATGACTACCACCATAAAAGATTAAGCCCACTTCACATACGAAAGTGAGGGAAAAAATATTTTTTCTCCCTACAAGCAACTAACAGAAGGAAATTAAAAAAGGGTAGCCTCGTGCACTAAGCTCCTGCTATGCGCGGGGTCCGGGGAAGGGCGGACCACAAGGGTCTACGGTAAGCAACCTTACCCTGCATTTCTGCAAGAGACTGTTTCCACGGCTCGAACCCGTGACCTCCTGGTCACAAGGCAACAACTTTACCAGTTACGCCAAGCCCCAAGGCTCTCCTTCTGAAAAGGAAATTAATCTTTTTTATATCTAAGAACATTTAACGAAGTGTATAGGTGTTGCCCCCAGTGTTTAAAAAAGCGTCTGCTTCCTCGCTTTAAGCAAGAAGCGAGGCGAAGCGTGAAGGGGAACGCTTCAGCAGGGTGAAGCGACTCATGTCAGGAAAAGCGACCGCTTCCCACTAAAAAGCGAGAAGCGGGAAAGAGAGACGACGTCACCAGGTGAGCGAGTGATTATATGTTGTTATATAGTTAATAAGTTATTTCTTTATCAATATTATGTTTTGAAAATTTGTTCTACTGCTACAGTTGAATGGTGGAAGCAATATGGCCATTCCACTCCAGATTTACAAAAGTTTGCCATCAAGGCTCGAAGTCTAACATGTAGCTCATCCGGGTGTGAAAGGAATTGGAGCGTGTTTGAACATGTAAGAACTAAGAAAAAAGATTTAGTATATTGAGATAATTAAATTATATCTCAATTGTCCTAATCTTACTAATTACTTATTATTTGCAGATTCACACCAAAAAGAGGAACAAACTAACCTTGAAGCGTCTCAATGATCTAGTCTTCATTAAGTACAATAGAACATTGAGGCGTCGTTACAATGCTCGCAATATAATTGATCCAATTAGTTTGGACAACATCGATGCTAATGAATGGCTAACTGGAGTCCCGGAAGATCATGCAGATGAAGAAGTATTTGAGTAAACTTATGATTTCACTTGGGTGATGTTGCGGAGGCGCGTGTAATTGGGGAGAGGATTTATTGTTTGAGGGGGAGTACCTCAACTTCAAGTTCACAGAGGAAAGGAAAAGAGGCGCTTCTTTGTCCCTAGTTGATGAAGAAGAAGAAGTTGAAGAAGATGACAAGCAATATAATAATGATAGTGGAATACAAAAATCTGACAATCTTGTCAGAGAATAGGATGCTCATTTTGTGCTTTAATTGATGCTACTATTTAGTTTTTACATTGAAGTATTGAACATAAGCTTACAATTACATGTGTTGTCTATGCAGTATTTATTTTAATTTTTTTTTAAAATTCCGCTTCACTTCAAAAAAGCGAGCGCTTCGCTTCTCGCTTTAAAGCGAAATGGGGGTTGTCGCTTTTTCTCGCTTCACGCTCTTCACAACACTGGTTGCTCCTGTCAGCTGAGCGACATTTCGACATACCACCAAAATGGTTCATTCTTTTCATGTAATTAATTGGTTTTTTAACTTTTCATACTACTAGTTTTAAAAAAGAGCAAGTAGCTCATGAGGTTGACCAACTTCCAAGAGTAAATTTTCCGAGTGTTAGGAAGGTTAGAAGAAATAACGAGCGATGCACCAGGAGTGGTGTGCAAGCTTAATATTTTCGGTTCTTCCGAGGCTTATTCAAGATTGCCCAAATTTTTGTAATTTTCTACAAAATCTCATATTTATTAGCTTAAATGCCTTGAATTTTGAAATTTTAGCAGTGCTTGGCATGAAAGCTCAAGTTTTTTTGGTCTTTCGGGGGCTTATACAAGATTTCCCAGATTATTCCAATTTTCAGCAAAATCTCATAGTTATTACGTCATATGCCTTCAATTTTGAAATATTTAGCAGAGCTGGCAACCCCCGGTTCTATATATGAATAAAATTGTTCCTCTAATGTCTATCCAGGGGGAAAAACAAGGAAAAGGCGAAAAAAGCTTAGTTTTGCTCTAACAAATTTTTTTTTCCTTTTCTGCCAAGTGAAAGGAAAGAATGTTGACTGGCTGAGACATGTTAGAGCAGGCGAATCATTGGGATCCAAGACAAGGGAGGGATAACCATAAGATGGAGCAAAGCAGGAAAGGGCCATCGCCGGGCTCCTAGGAAAGGGGTTTGAAGGATGGAACATATGGGCTCATGTGCTAAAAAATTGTAATATTAGATCACAATGTTGAACGACAGATGCAAATTAGAGATGAGCAAGGCAAAGAAAAAAAGAGAAAGACAAAAGGGAAAATAACTCAAGGAATTCCAACTAACGTCCCTTGAAATATCTCACAATGACAAGGTTGCTGCATGATTGACAGAATATAAAATGCATTGGAATTTTATAAAACTTTACTTCTAATGGCATCATCTTGAAAGAGTTATATGACCCTTTTCATTGTTCTCCTACTTCCACCTCCTCGTGGAAAAACAGAGAATCATTCGCAATGACCTCCTCAAGAAGATGAAAATGAATTGTCTATATAATTGCAAAATTTTATGATGAAAAGGGCAGCCCGGTGCACTAAGCTCCCGCTATGCGCGGGGTCCAGGGAAGTTCCGGACCACAAGGGTCTATCGTACGCAGTCTTACCCTGCATTTCTGCAAGAGGCTGTTTCCACGGCTCGAACCCGTGACCTCCTGGTCACATGGCAGCAACTTTACTAGCTACCCAAGGCTCCCCTTCAAAATTTTATGATAATTATAGTTAAAAGAATCTACAGTTTGCTCAAAAGATTTGGCAGTAAAGTTTTCTTTTCTTAAATCGGTAAAGACTTGGCAGTAAAGTTGTTGCTGGACACATAACCACCTATTTGAATTACTACATAAGACACTCACGGTAATGAAGCAAGATTTGGATGTTATATAGTCAAAATCACTTGCGCCAGCCGCTGCACAAATATAAGAAGCGACGACGCCATTGCTATCATGTGCTTTAACAATAGCAAGCTACTTCAGCATTTTTTTAAATTAAGTAATTGATTCCATTGCTGGCATCAAGAAGATGCGCTACTTCAGCATGTTCTAAATGTCACCAAGCTAAGAGGATACTGGTTTTACATCACAAAAGATCTTGGTTGATTTAATTTTCACAGTAAAACTTACAGCATAAAAACTGGACAAGCTAGATATTCAAAACTTCAAGAATATTATGAAATAGTGACCTTGACTGTTTGCTCTACAGTTGACATAAAAGGTACTCCACAGTCCAGAGGGTAGTAGCTCTTCATGGCAAAAAAGAGAAAGATCCATTCCATTTCTATGCTACCTTTGGTAACTGTGAGATTGCTGGGACTTTCCAGAAGAGAAGGGGCTATCAGGCTTTTTCATGTACAACTTAACTACCTTCAATGAGCTAAACAACCAACAGAGACGTACGAATAAGTTCCATAAAATAAATAGAATTCTCTTTTACTTAACAATCGTCATGCCCCATATATAAAGTCGAACGTCCATAAAACCCAGGAAATTTTTTAATCATTGGATCATCTAGCCACTCATATCTCAATTAGATGAAGCATGATTAGGCAAAATCAAAATAACTGATTGTTCAGTCAAAGTAATGGTGAAAGATATGCATCAGTGGCATGTGTTACTATAATCCCAACTATGCATGATGTCAATTCTCCAAAGAAATAGAGGACATGTTCTACCACCTACCAAGCTCCATCAACTCTCAGAGAAAAGTCTCAATTTCCTAAAGGAAAAGTTGATGGTAAAAGACCTGCATCACTGGCAAAGGATCTGAAGACTCTTACTCCAATCTCAATCATGCACCAGTTAGTTCTCCAAGCAACACTGTGCGTTATATTCTTCCACTTAATCAAACACCATCATGATCTCCTTAACTTTAATTCAATGTAAGCCCAATCTTATACTGGTTGATTGATTCTTGTTCTGTCACATGCCACCCTATTTTAGTTCTAAATGAGTCACACATACACCGACCTTTTTATATGTACTTGGCACAATGGTGTCTAGAAAATTTACACAAATACTACATAGAAAATGGTTTGTTTTTTAAAAGCACTAACTCTTGTCACAGCAACGTTTCGCACAGCACCTGTGTTGATCATTATCAACTCCCTCTTCACTAGGTTGTCCTTACAACTTTACAAGTGATACTCAAACACTAAAGGAGTCAATTAGTACCTCAACCTCAAAGTTGTGGAGGTAGGCAATATGTGCACTCTGCATCTATCCATCCAATCTATTCAGCTACATTTCGTTCCAATACTAGTTACATTTGACTGACGGAACATGAATCCTGTGTATCTAAGCTGCTTTACTCAGACTCATTCCATTTCAATACTAAATAATCTATCTTGCATTACAAACTTAGGGATTCTATCTTAAGGTACTTTGAATCTCACGTTTATCCTTACGGGGGCATACAAGTCTCCAAATAACCCCTTAAATTAGTAAAGGGAAAAAAAAGAATAAGAAAAAAAGAAAGCTCTCTATTCCAATTTATATAACGCTCTTTTATTTTTGGACGTTCCAAGCACAAATAATATTACTCTATGCAACTTTCACAACTTTCAAACTAGCCAATCACTACTTTAATATAAAAAGTTTTCACGGAGTCTCTATGTGGAGGGATTTGTATATCAGTAGAAAATGTCAAGAAGTTCTAGGGTCAGAAAATCTAAAATATTGAACAGTGTAATGAAATTGGTCCAGATGGAGGAAATGGATCGCCTCCAACTATCTAGATTGAGGCTTAGTCATTTTGTGACGGTGGTACCCTAACCAGCTTGTAAGCACCTCGACTATTCCACTGAGTGACTATAAGCTAACTCCCATCAATACAGCTATTCGGCAACTCTGCCCACCAAGGCTTGGAAAGGTGGGAAGAAATCAAGTTTGTTTTTGGGCCACTAGTATAATTTATTAGTCAAGTTAAATTCTTAAACTCTGTACCCAGTCAAATACTGTCAATATTTGGAGCAAATTGAAGAGAAGCTAAACAAAAAGCTCATCCATATATAAGGCAATCAACTTGGACCATCACAGATTTTCACTATAACGATTAATCAGAACAAACTAAAACCCTACAACAATATAAGAAGCAAGTCAAACAGAGAAATCAAATAGGGCAAACTGACCAATTAGAAGACCGAAAAACTAGGCATTGGCAGTCTTAGGAATGAGGGGAATGGGCTGTTGGGCTTGGACCGGGCTTTTTTGCTTCGATCGGGCTTCCTCTTCACGGATCTTCTGCATCTGGAGCATCCGTTCCATAACAAGCTCATACTCACACTTTTCATATGAATGGCGCTCGTCCTCGCACTTCCACGGCAGGTAAAATTCCGACTGTCGACATTTGTTCAAAGGGATTAGAAGGTGTGCGCACTGATCTCGATATGCTAATGGCACTTTGTTTGAAACCATTTCAGCTTGTGTTGCTATCATCTTCTTCGATGAACCTGGCACCTCCATTTGAGTTCGATTTGCTCCCGATTTTCCTCTGTTTCGATCTTTCTAGATTTTGCTCTTTTTGTGTTTTGGGGTGTATTGATGAGCTTAAGGGGCCTTGGGCCAATTTTAGGGAGGGATTTGGGCTTTAGATGTTTGGGGTTGTAATAGTTGGGCTGTTCTTTAGGCCCAAATATTGGGTTGTAATTTGTAAAGGGATTTTTACCTTCCAATACACTATTTGAAACCTTATTACCCTCCTTACTCAAGTTTTAATTTAATTACATGGTCATATACAATTTACCAATTATATACAAATAAGTTTTAAATGAGTATCCCTCTATTTAGGAATTGAATAAGGAATATCAGTTATTTCCTTATCCCATTATACTTGCCCACTCTCTCTCTCTCTGTCTTTGTGTCTCTCTTCGTCTCTCTACTCTCCTTTTCTATTTTTTCCTCAATTTTTCTTCATTTGATGTTCTCTATTTTTTTATGCTTTCTTATTGTATAGAGTTTTAATAAATTCATCAATGGATTTCAGTCGTTTTAACTTAGCATTTTCCTTTCATGTTGCACAATTGGTGTTCAAATTAAAATTGTCAATCAATAAATTTTGAAGGTGTTTGACTCTCCATCATTGACAGCCATTAAAAAGCTTTGAAGCTTTAAAATCGAATTTGGATTTTCAAAAACCATTATTTGTTTGGATTGGGTGTTGTTGCAAACAATTGAAAATATTGTTTGGAGTTTATATCTCAATTTTGAGGGTGTTTTCGTAAAAATTAGACTTGATTTTGGCTGAATTTCATATCGAAACTCGAAGAAGAAGAAGAATACATGACATACAATATACTTACGAAATTGTAGTAAAGTTGTAGTATAACTGTATGTAAATCGTATTCTGTTGTGTGCGTGTGTGTGTGTATATATATATATATATATATATATGTGTGAATATTACCATTTCAAAACCACATTAACTCATACACCTAAGAGCACCCAAATACCAGTCTCGCACAACTGACAGCAGTAGATCTCGCACTCTATTTACAAATATACTCAATGAAATCTCTACATCTCCTAGCTACTCCCCCCCCCCCCCCCCCCCCCTTATACATTTGGATCCTTTCTATAACTATGTTCTTTATCTGGTGTATTACAAAATATCTACTAACTTTCTATTTTCCAAAGAAAAACATGTTCCTGCTCTGCCAGATACTATATATCACAGCACTTATTATTGCAGCATCCACTTCCTTCATGAATTTGTTCCATTTCCTGCGCTTGATCTTCATCAAAGTACCTAGGAGATCATCATGCTTTTTAATGTGCATTCCTGTCCATTCCTTCACTTCTTCACATAGCCTTTCTGCCCATGTACACTGCAATAACAAATGTTGCATATCTTCCAGACTATTCAGCTCACAAAGTACACATGTTGCGTCTGCATAGTGAATTCCCATTCTGATGATTGTGTCTTTTATTAGTAGTTTCTTTTGCACTGCCAGAATAGTATGATTCTGTGCTTGGGCTGCATAATTCTGCTCCATATCAAATATGCAATATTCCACCTTAGCCTTTCTACTACTAGTTGGTTGTACCCCATTGAGATTGAGTACCTTCCATTACTAGTAAGACAGTATCTACCATTCATGTACCAGCCTTGCATGTGTTGCTTTATACATGTAATTTCCTCCAATACCAACTACTATCTTGTGTTGGTTGGTGTGTCCAAAAATCACCACTTGCTTTCATGTAAATGCTATGTATCCACTTCACCCATAGTATTTCCTTCTTGCTAATCAATAATCATATTAACTTTCCAATAGAAGCTATATTCCACAATTTGCAGTTTTTAATATTTAGCCCACCTTGATTCTTAGGTCGACATACTCCCTCCCATGCTACTAAAGGTATCATTCTCTTCTCTGTAGTGCTCCCCCATAAGAAGTTTCTGCATTTCTTATCTACTTCCTTCAGTATACTTTGTGGTAGAATAAACACTGCCCCCCCCCCCCCCGAAAAAAAAAAAAATTGTGTAATGAGAATAGTATAGACACTACCACCTGTAGCCTCCCTCCATAAGAAAGGTGCCTATTCGATATTGCATTTAACTTCTTAGTGATCTTCACACACAATTGATGGCAATCCATTTTACTCCATCTCTTTGGTGATAGTGGGAGGCCTAAGTATCTCATAGGAAATGTGCCACTTGAGCAACATGTGATGTCTAGTAATTTTTGTTTTGACTCAGCATCCACCCTTGCAATATAGATACTTGACTTATCTGTATTTGCCTCTAGGCCTGTAGCCTCTGAGTAATGTTTAAGTGCTTCCATTATTCTCCTGCTTCATTCCCTTTGCAAAACAGCATTAGATCATCTGCAAATGTCAAGTGAGTGAATTCTTGTTCCTTGCACATTGGGTGGTATCTAAAATCTGGCAATTGGATCATCTTCTTTAGAATCCTAGATAAGTATTTCATCACCATAACAAAGAGTAGTGGGGACATTGGATTCCCTTTCTTTAAACCCCTCTTCCCCCCAAAATAACCATACCCCTCCCCATTAACCTTCACTGAGAATTTTGTTGTTGTTACACATGCCATGATCAGCTGAATGAACTTAGGAGGAAATCCATAGCCCTTCAACATTTCTTCAATAAACTCCCATGTACCATATCACACGCCTTCCTTAAATCAATCTTCATTAGACATTTGGGAGTAGTTTTCCTATTGTAGTGTCTTAGTAAATCACTACACATAAGAACATTATGAACTAATGACCTCCCCTTCACAAATGCTGCTTGATTTTCACTTACTATTGTAGGAAGCACCTCAGTAAGCCTGTTACACAATACCTTTGATATACACTTGTGAATTACATTGCAACAAGATATAGGTCGAAATTGACTAGCTTCTGTTGGATTAGGCACCTTGAGGATCAGAGTTATAATAGTTGCATTAAGTTGATTGAGCATTTGTCCATTCCTGAAGGACTCCATAACTGCCTCAGTGATATCATTGCCAACCACTCTCCATGAATCCTTGAAGAATCATGCTCCATACCCATCAGGTCCGGGACTCTTATTAACATTGATACTGAACATTGCTCTATTTACCTCCTGTGCAGTTACCCATTTTATCAGATCTAATTGTTGTTGAACAGATAATACATGGCCTTGATTTAGGAACCCCTGTCATGCCTTTCTCCTAGCTACTCCATTAGCAACTAACATCTTCTTATAATAGTTCACAAATACATCAATTATCTTCTCAGTTTCTGTTTGCAATTGTTTCCCCTCATCATTAATTTGAGTCACTGATTGTATTAATCTTCTTTGTTTAATAATGGAAAAGAAATACTTGGTATTATCATCTCCAAGTCTGATCCATGTGGCCTTGCTTCTCTGCATCATGAAATTTTCTGTCATAATTGATGATTCCCTAAACTTATCCCTTGCATCTTTCTACTTTTGTTGTAGCTCCTGATCTAGTGGTGTCTCCTGGAGCATTGCTTGTAGTTTCTGCACTTCCTCCCTATATTTGTTTGCTTCATTTATGATATTACTGAAGTTCTTCTTGTGCAGTGTTCTAAGTTTCTTCTTCAAAGCCTTCAATTTCTTTACTACTTGATACATCATACACCCCTCTACTTGCATTGCTCATCCCTTTTCAACCATGTGTATAAAATCATAGTGTTTACTCCACGTATTACAGTACCTAAAAGCTTTTCCCTTCCTTGTATGAGTCTTAATCATCTCCACCACCAATGGACATTGATCACTCATCCCTTTCTGAAAGAGTATAAGTTTTACATTGCTCCATTGTATCTATCCATTCCCCATTGACAAATACCCAATCTATTTTTGAGCATATTCTATTTGTCCCCTGCTTATAATTCCATGAGTACACATACCCATTATTTAGTAACTCCATAAGTATGCATTTATCAATACACTCCTGAAATTCCACCACCTCACTTAGTGCTATTGGATTCCCTCCAAGTCTGTTCTCCTGCTGCAATACAGCATTGAAGTCCCCCATGATTATTCATGGAATCTGGCAACCCATGCTCATCTGGTGTACATAGTCCCATAATGCTTTCCTCTCATCTCTGAGATTATGTGCATACACAAATGTGACCATGAATACGACTTGCATAGGAATGTACTTTACTTGACAAGTTACTGCTTGTTCAATTTCATTTATTATTCTCACCTCATACCATTCTTGTTTCCACACTAACACCACTTTACCATTATAGTGTGATATATGAGTACTATAGCATTGTCACCCTACAAACATAGTATTAATAACACTCTCCACCTTATTCCTTTTTAATCTTATTTCTGGTAACCCAACTAATCCAACATTCTGGTCATTGCAGAAAGGATTTTACCTCTTTCTGCTTATTGAGACCATTAAGGCCTCTTGTATTCTAACTCATTAGCTTAACCATCCCCCATAGGAAAAATGGTACCACCCCTCCTTCCTTCCCTTCATTAGTAGCATTTGTTCCTGCCTTATCCTTCCCCATGTTCTGAAAAGTATTTGCCACAGGCACCACTGAATGTGTTTGCTTAATCGCATTATTATGTTTATGTGATTGGACCCATCCCTGTTGCCCTCTCCTATGATTCTTCCTTTGCCATCTACCCTGCATATCTTCCCTCTCCATTTCTTTAACTCCCTTACCTTCTTGTACTCTCACTATACTCTCCCCTTCTCAACATTCTGTTGTGCTACCATTTCTGGTTGTTTGCTTCCCTCTTGTTCTTTCCCCTCCATTGTAGTATTATTTTTCTACAAATATCCTCTGTATGCCCATATTTATTGCAACTAGAGCATATAGAAGACTTCCATTCATATGTTACTCTTTGTTCAATCATATTGCCTTTCTTATTTTTGAAGTAAATTATTTCTGAGAAGGATGGCTGGTTTGAAACTCTTTCAATGCACGTTAGCGTAAACGTACGCCGCCGTGGGCAGGAGACCAAAAACCACGATTCCAACGGTGAATTTGGGTGCGACGAGTGCAGGAAAGGGTGGGAACTAGGGCGGTGGTGTGAGCACGTGATTTTTGCCCTATATGAATTACTCCTATAAAACCCAAGAAAATAGATTTTTTCCAATTATTTGCCATTTCATAGGATTTTTTTAGGATTTTATTAATTGTTTGCATTTTTGTGCACGTTTAATTTCCATTAAAATCATGAAAAATGCCAAAAATACCATGCTTTGCATTTAGGTTTTATTTTACATTTTTAGGATTAATTAGTTAATTATTTGTTCTATTAAAAAATAAAAATCACAAAAAATGTTTCATTTTTGCATTTTTGGCTTTAATTCTAGAATAGTAGTTTTCTTTTAAATTTAGGATCAAGAATTTTTTATAATTTTTAAAAAATTGGTTAGTTTTACAATCTAGATTAATTTAGGATTTAATTTAGGTTTTAATTAAAGAAAAGAAGAAAAGAAAAGAAAAACAAAAAGAAAGGGAAATAAGAGAGTTGGATAAAGAGAGGGGTTTGTTTAATTTTGTTGGGCCAAAGCCCAAACATTTTTGCCCAAGTCTGCCCCAAACACACCCTAAACCCGCCCCAAAATCCGAGCCCAAATCAAATACCCGGTCCAGGCCCCCCCGCTACAACCAAAACGACCCTGTTTCCCATGTCCCTGATCACAGCTGTTGGATCCTAGTGATCCAACGGTTCGGAACTAACCCACCCTAAATATAAAACTGTCCAAACGCCCCCCCCCATACCCCATCGAACCCCCCTCAGCCCATCTCCGTCTCTCAAACTCAGAAACACCCAAACCCTAGCCGTCCTGAAACCCCTCGCTGTCTCCGTCGTGGTCCGCCGATCGGAAATCGCCTCACGGCGGCGGACCACCTCTAAACACCACCAAAATTACACCCTATAATCCCCGTCCTCTCCTCTTTCCGAATCCCAAAACGGTTTCCCTCGAATATCTCTCAAATCCCTCCAATTTTAGATCTAAATTCAACCCTGAAAACCCCAACTCACCTAAATAACCCCAAACTCACACCCTATAATCACCAGGCCTCGCCAAACTCAAAAGCTTTAACAATTTTCCCAAACAATCTTTGGAACTCGTCGAATCCCGGATCTAGGTTTGACCTAATTTCTGAGTTTTGGGATTTCTTTGAATTTTCTGTTCGTCTTGGCTGGAAGCTCGCCCAAATAGGTTATTCTTGACCAGAGTATTCGTTTGGGTCAGTTTCAAGCCTCGTCGAAGCATCTGATGCCTGGCCAAGTTCGTCACCTCCTTTGTTCGTTTGGGTCATTTTAGCCATTGGCTCTGTCCGGTAAAACCAATACCCTTTCTTTGTCTTTCTTCTTCTTTCTTTTCTTTTTCTTATTTTGTTTCGCTTCTGCTTCTGTTTTTGTTTCTTTCTTCTAGTGAATTTCTGATTATCTGTTACACATAATGAACCTTGGACATTTATTTGCCATTTAAATGAAGAGTGTTAGTTAGCCATAATCTTGGGTTATTAGGTTTTCGTTTTTTCTTCATTCTTGATTATGCATATTTAGTCAGTACTTTTAGGGTCTGTTAATTAGTTTAAGTTTGAAATTAGCATATTCGTTATGGTAGTCTAGTTTTCCTTTGTTATTATGATTCCTTGACCTAATAATGTTAGTTTGTTCAATGGTTTCAATTCTTAGAAAATGGCTCATTATTGATTAATTCTGGACTTATGGTAGTAAATATCTCTGTTTTTGCATCATTCCTGACTTCAGTTCATGCTGAGAGAGTTTAGGTTTAGCTAAAGGTTTTAGGATTGATGCCATTTGATCTTTATTTTCGTTTGGTTCTGGTTTGGTGTTATTCGCCTTGGTTTGTAATACTTAGAACTCTTAGGGTAGTTAATTGAACAACTAAGAAACTTAGGGGTTTAATTTGGAAAATAATAACAAGGGTTTCCACATATTTCCTATTTGGAAGACTCTAGAAAGGGGGCAGATGTCCCTATTTGGTTAGCAAAAATGTGCTGAGCTAATAAGGGACAGCCAGCTGTCCCAGTTAGTTAAGAAAGATGCCTTTTGCAGGCTGGGAATAATTCCCAATTCTGTTTTAGAGCACATGGCCTTAGGGGCCTATAAAGAGGGCCCTCCCTTCACTCTCAAAACAGATTTGAGGCATCATTCTCTACACTAAAAGTTCTGCATTGTTTAGCAAAAACTCTTCTGATTTTCACAAGAGAAACTAGAAGGAATTCTTAGAAATTTTCGAACTCCAAAAGGGTTGAAGCATGGTTTAACTTTGGAAGTTGTGGTTGTTGTTCTTGTACTGTTTTGCTCACGCTAATATTTTGGCTGAAATCCTCACGTTTGTTTTGCTTTGGTGTCCAGGTACTCTCATGAACTCCTGATTGAAAAATGGAGATGTACAGCATGCCTTGCTTAGTTTTTTTTGTAATGATTAAGAAACAGTATAGTTGATTGACTCTTTTTTTTTGTGAAATATGTTGGATCGGGATGTCAATTAGGACTTAGTATTCATATAAATAATCATGTAGCATTAGTTATTTCATGCATAGTTCTCAGTAGTTTGAAAACTTGTCAAGCAGTTATAGTAGTTTACATGGGTTTCATTATGATTCGCTGGATTTTGAAAGTAGCTCATATAGTTAGGATTAAGTATCTGCTTTGCTAGCTTATTTTTAAATAGGTCAATAGTATCTGAAGTCTCCTTTCAATTAACCTGTATTTGTGTTTCCATGAACCCAGTTAATACAATGTTTCATGGTCTGTATATAACATGAATATTTCAGTATGTTGATCCCATATTTGGTATTGTATTTGCGTGCCTAAGAAATTAGAGTATCAGGAAGGCCTTCAATTTAATTTTGGGCCTGATGAGTTAACGTGTTTGATGTGAGGCCCAAAAATGATCAGATATGGTTTTCCTTGGTTTTGGGCCTAATTTGAGGCCCAAGAGTCATCTGCCTCGGCCTTTTCCTTTGTTTTTTCCTTTTTGCCTAAAAAATGGCTTGTGATGTGGAGTTCATCATATTGCTGGGCTTGTTTCTGGCCCAACTAAACCGCTGGGAAGGGTTGGCTCTCCATTCCAAGCCGTGGGCTCAACCTCGAACCCAGCCCAATGTGTTTTCGTTAAATCATCAGCTGGTCTGCAGCTGGTTCGATCTCGTTTAGTGTAATCGAGCCCATTAATTTGTCTCAATGCATATTCATAATTAGTGTTTAGAGCAAATCTTGAGTTAGATTAATCAAGGACCTTATAATCATCTAACTAACCAATTCTTTTCTTTAAAAATAGGGTGAGGTGTGCCATCTTAATTAAATCACCCATGGCCCTCACAAATATTGTAAATTAGCTATTAAGAATGGGTATTCGTAGAAAAGCCTTTAGGCGCGTTTTTAAAATACAATTGTGATTGTGTACACGTTCGCGTGACATAATTACGATTCTAAAAACCAAATCGGAGTATGCGTTCGCGCAACTTCGACCAAATTTTCTCAATAATAATAAAATTATTATTAATATAGTCCTCTTTAATTAAATGTAGTTCTTTTAGGCCGAGGTGTGCCATCCATTGAACCCCTATGGACCTCGTATTAATTTTGTAACTTAGAAATAAATGTTCGTAGTTTTCTTTAGGCACGTTAGTATATCATCGTGATTGTGTACACGTTCGCGTGACATAACTACGATTCTAAAAACAAAATCGGAGTATGCGTTCGCGGAACTTCGACCGAACTCTCTTAATAATAATAATAAAGCGTTGCTAATTGTGGACACGTTCACGTAACATGATTTTTGACGCGCCCAACAAAATGAGTACACGTACGCGTGACTCGTTTCAAGATAATTCCTTAATTAAAAAGGGCAAATGCACATAGGTTCTACAATGAGTAATTAAACAATTTAATTGAGCCAAGTATGATCAAAGCGACCGTGCTAGAACCACGAAACCCGGGAATGCCTAACACCTTCTCCCGGGTTAACAGAATTCCTTACCCGGATTTCTGTGTTTCGCAGACATTAATACAGAGTCAAATCTCCTCGATTCAGGATTCTAAACCGGTAACTTGGGACACCATAAAACTATCCCAAGTGGTGACTCTGATCTTAAATAATAATCCCGTTTCGATTGTCACTTTAATTGGAAAAACTCCCTTATACCCCTTCCGGGGGTAGTAAAAAGGAGGTGTGACAGGTGGCCATGGAGAAAGGATCTCTGATGTTAATAGTCCAAAACTCAATGTAACGGTGATTGAAACAATTAGCGAAAAAGTGGTAAATTCGGCGGAAGTGCAATGAAATTCAGCTGAATTAGTGATTAATTCTGAAGGTGAGGGGAGTAAATTGAGCTCACAAGTGTAGAAGAGTACACCGATGAAGGAAGGAGTGGAGAATTTGAATGTTGCAACAAAAAACGTGGGTATAGGGGAGACGATCATGGGCCGATGAAGTTGAACTTGCTGAGAAGAATGCAGGTAAGGAATCAGAATCTAGGGCATCTGTGTGGAACAATTTTGATATATCAAAAATAACAAATGTTGGATTTAAGCTTGAGTTTGTAAACCCTACAATTGTGGGAGAACAGAGGATAGTGGAAATTGAGGATGATGACATTGTTACAGAGATTGAATACTGGAGGAATGCTATAGTGTGCTATGTATTAGGAGCACACCCTCCATTTGCAGTACTTAATGGATACATACAGAGGAACTTAGGGAAATTAGGTATAAACAAAAAAGTAACGATGAAGAACGGCATAGTGTTGGTCAGATTTGAGAATGAGGAGGGGAAGAATGAAGTTATTCAAGAAGGGATATACCACTTTGATAACAAACCATTCATAGGGAAGGCTTGGAATGCAGACATGGAATTCACTCGAGAAGAATTATGTTCAGTACCTATTTGGGTTAAATTGCCGGGATTAGACTTTAAGTATTGGAGTGCAAAAAGTTTAAGTAAAATTGGCAGCTTAGTTGGGAAGCCTCTCATGGTGGATAAGAATACTGAGAAGAAACTTTGGCTGAACTTTGCAAAGTTGCTGGTGGAAGTGAAAGTGGGTGAAAAAGAATAAATAAATAAATAATATATATATATATATATATATATATATATNCCGCAGCAGTGTAAGTAATTACCGGACTTTGAGAGGAGTAAGTGAGTTGTGTACTGGTTTGAGGGATATTCCCCTGTTTTCCTCACTTAGCTGCTGTTTACTGCATTTGATTTTGCTATAGAACTGTGTAGTGTTTTTACGAGTATTCTTATCTTCAGTCATTATTTATTTCTGTTATTCACTGAGTCGGAGTACTCACTTTACTCCCTGCACCATGTGTGCAGATACAGGTATGCAGGAGGCTCCGTAGAGTGCTTTGCTGTTGCTCAGATTTGATACCGGAGTTATCGAGGTAGCTGCATGGCGTCCGCAGGACCCGATTCCTCCCCTTACCCCTTTGTTTCCGCATTTTAGACCTTTACATGTATAGGTTACTACTCGGTTGTATGTAGAGGCTCTAGACTCATGACACCAGATCCTTTGGGCGTTGTTTTTGGTATTTGCTATGGTTTCTCCGCACTGATTTAGCTATTATCACTTATTAGAATCATGCTTAACTGGTAATTTAACTTTTTTATTTGGTAATGTGTTTCGTACCTGGGTGGAGAGTGTTCAAATGGTCGGGCTTGCCTAGCATTGTGTTGGGCGCCATCACGACCGGGATTGGGGTCGTGACAACATATCAAGAACTTTATACAAAAAGATAGTATTGATAACTTAAATACAAATTTTATACAACGATTCATACGTTATCTAACTATTTTTCAACTTTCATACAACATTCAAATAAAAAAAATATATGACTACAACAGAATACAATATATATACGATTATACTACAATTTTACTACAATTTTGTAAGTATATAGTATGTCATGTGTTCTTCTTCTTCTTCTTCTTCTTCTTCTTCTTCTTCTTCTTCTTCTTCTTCTTCTTCTTCTTCTTCTTCTTCTTCTTCTTCTTCTTCTTCTTCTTCTTCTTCTTCTTCTTCGAGTTTCAATATGAAATACAGCCAAAATCAAGTCTAATCTTCACCAAACACCCTCAAAATTGAGATACAAACTCCAAACAATATTGTCAATTGTTTGCAACAAAACCCAATCCAAACATATAATGGTTTTTGAAAACCCAAATTCGATTTCAAAGCTTCAAAGCTTTTTAATGGCTGTCAATGGTCAACAATCAGTGTGTGCTCCTATCATATCCAACTTTTGCACAATCTGGCTGGCTTATCAACTGCAATCCTTATCAAAAAAAAAAAAAAAAAAACTGCAATCCTCTGGATCCTTTATCTTCGTGTCTTTTACTCTTTCAAAAATATTAGGGCAGAAACTCGTACCCAGCCTAAGGCAATGAAATTCAGTATTATATTTGAAGTGGCTCGCCATTACGCCGGAGATTATTTTATACTCGTTAGAAGTTGTTGGCTGATAAAATTTTGTAATTGGCCTGACCTAAGGTTGGCCAATCAGCCACTGGAATTCCATTTTTTATGGCTTAAAATAGGTAATACACCTGGAAGGAATCTTACTAAAAGAGGAATGGAGAGAAAATAGGAAAAAGATGTAACTAAATCCCCTAATTTATTGCACTAATAATGGATTGTATATAATTTGTAAGTAATCCTTGTTTAGGCCAGGTAATACACAAAATTAGGACAATTTTAGTAAATAAGTTTCAAATATTGTATACGAAGGTAAAAATCTCATTTGTAAAGAGGATCTTTACACAAATAGCCCATTGAGTTCATTGTTTACCCTTTTCTAGACAGTATATATAGATCATACATTTATTATATACGGTAATAAATATTTTATACATGGATTATATAGTAACGTTTTAGGTTAGTTCCGCTTTGTAAAGTTTAGGTAGGAAATTACACCCAATGACCCGAAAAATAGATAGTTTTGATTTTTTGACCCCCGCTTGCCACATGGAAAAACTTTTAAGGTCAAATGTCAAAAGTATTGCCCATAGGCAATACTTATTAAACTTGAAGTTCTGCCTATGAGACAAGCAGGATCAAAAATTTAAGAGTGACATCGAAGTGTTCTATTTGTGCAAATCACCCAAAGTTTGGGGTTTAACTATCTAAGGCCTAATTATGAGTGGATTTTCTTAAATACATATTTTTTCATTATATAGGAGGATCGGGAAACGGAAAGTTGTGGAGTCGAATCTGTGTACGGGTAAAATTGAGGATAATGTTACCCCCGATTCTCTAATAAAGAGACGAGAGGGAGGAACAGTCCAACACAACGTCAAGCTAAGTCGAAGGGTCCCTCGTGTCGGAGCTCGGGAGGGATGAACGATATATCTGGGATCGGGCACGGCTAAACAACGGATATGGGTCAAATACAGTTTCGAGACCACGGGAAAAAGTAAACAGTTGAGCATGGCAAGTAGGGAGCCGTAATATTCACCCTCAACCAGATATTACCGCGCATATCCCGTCCGATATCGACTGCGGATCGATATTTACCGAAAAAAAGAAGATTTTTACCTTATTTAGACTTGTACTAGGATTGAAATTCCCCTACTATATAAAAAAGGAGAATTTGTTCATTCTAACACACTGTTGACATGCATATCAAAGTAATAAAAGTTCATTTTTGTCTTTTAGCTATCAATCAAAGTGTTCTTCAGTTACACTCTTCTTTAATCGCAACCGATCTCATATCTAGGGCTCGATCGAGGCCGAATTTCAGTGTTCAACTTAAGACCAGGCTTGATTGTTCCATTACGACTGGTTTGATCGTTCATTCTTTCTTTAATCTAATTATTTATTGTCTCAGATTATTCGTATTGAATTAAATCATATATACTTAAATCACGTACAAATTTAATTGTTACTCATTTTTAAGGATAAACAGTTTGGCGCCCATCGTGGGGCTGAGGGTAATAGTGGTGATTTGATACGAATCTCCATAACACACCCTATTTTACACTTGTTTGAAGTTTTGATTTCAGGTTAACTTAAGGATGTCAAATTCTCAATTTGCTCACTTGAACATTGATGCCGAGTCAAGCCACCACGGCAAAAACAATAACGTCGAACCTAGAAATGAAGTGCCCCCTGTTGATTCGCTGGATTTTGAAAGTAGGTCATATAGTTAGGATTTAGTATCTGCTTTGCTAGCTTATTTTTAAATAGGTCAATAGTATCTGAAGTCTCTCTTTCAATTAACCTGTATTTGTGTTTCCATGAACCCAGTTAATACAATGTTTCATGGTCTGTATATAACATGAATATTTCAGTATGTTGATCCCCTATTTGGTATTGTATTTGCGTGCCTAAGAAATTAGAGTATCAGGAAGGCCTTCAATTTAATTTTGGGCCTGACGAGTTAACGTGTTTGATGTGAGGCCCAAAAATGATCAGATCTGGTTTTCCTTGGTTTTGGGCCTAATTTGAGGCCCAAGAGTCATCTGCCTCGGCCTTTTCCTTTGTTTTTTCCTTTTTGCCTAAAAAATGGCTTGTGATGTGGAGTTCATCATATTGCGGGGCTTGTTTCTGGTCCAACTAAACCGCTGGGAAGGGTTGGCTCTCCATTCCAAGCCGTGAGCTCAACCTCGAACCCAGCCCAATGTGTTTTCGTTAAATCATCAGCTGGTCTGCAGCTGGTTCGATCTCGTTTAGTGTAATCGAGCCTGTTAATTTGTCTCAATGCATATTCGTAATTAGTGTTTAGAGCAAATCTTGAGTTAGATTGATCAAGGACCTTATAATCATCTAACTAACCAATTCTTTTCTTTAAAAATAGGGTGAGGTGTGCCATCTTAATTAAATCACCCATGGCCCTCACAAATATTGTAAATTAGCTATTAAGAATGGATATTCGTAGAAAAGCCTTTAGGCGCGTTTAAAATACAATTGTGATTGTGTACGCGTTCGCGTGACATAGTTACGATTCTAAAACCAAATCGGAGTATGCGTTCCCGCAACTTCGACCAAATTTTCTCAATAATAATAAAATTGTTATTAATATAGTCCTCTTTAATTAAATGTAGTTCTTTTAGGCCGAGGTGTGCCATCCATAATTGAACCCCTATGGCCCTCGTATTAATTTTGTAACTTAGAAATGAATGTTCGTAGTTTGCTTTAGGCACGTTAATATATCATCGTAATTGTGTACACGTTCGCGTGACATAACTACGATTCTAAAAATAAAATCGGAGTATGTGTTCGCGCAACTTCGACCGAACTCTCTTAATAATAATAAAGCATTGCTAATTGTGGAGACGTTCGCGTGACATGATTTTTGACGCGCCCAACAAAATGAGTACACGTACGCGTGGCTCGTTTCAAGATAATTCCTTTATTAAAAAGGGCAAATGCACATGGTTCTAAAATGAATAATTAAACTATTTAATTGAGCCAAGTATGATCAAAGCGACCGTGCTAGAACCACGAAACCCGGGAATGCCTAACACCTTCTCCCGGGTTAACAAAATTCCTTACCCGGATTTCTGTGTTTCACAGATATTAAAACAGAGTCAAGTCTCCTCGATTCGGGATTCTAAATCGGTGACTTGGGACACCATAAAACTATCCCAAGTGGCGACTCTGATCTTAAATAATAATCCCGTTTTGATTGTCACTTTAATTGGAAAAACTCCCTTATACCCCTTCCGGGGGTAGTAAAAAGGAGGTGTGACAGCTCTGGCGACTCTGTTGGGGATAAGAACCCAGAACTTCTGGTTCAAAGTTCAAGAATTCGAGCTTGTTAATATAATTCTGCTCGGCTTTATTTATTGTTAATATTACTGTATTTTGTGAACCTAATGTGCCAACTGCTGTTTATTTGCCATTTCAATATTGCTTGAATTTTATTAAAATGCCTTCTTGCGCCACCCTTCTGAGTCTTCAAAAATGGTGCACACGTACGCGTGGCCCACTTTTTGTTAGAAGTCATACCAGTTAGAACGAGGCTTGGGTCAGCAACAAGGCCGGGCAGACTTTCGTGCTCCCGCTACGTTGCCCCACCTCGGCTCGAGTTGTCCGCTCGGGTAAGCCAGGTCTAGAACACAACCCCAGGTTTAAACCTAGAATAACATAACCTCATGCCGGATCCCTAGTAGGCACGTTTGTTTTCATCATATGCATTTGACTTAGGGGACTCAACACAGGGGTTGGGTCCGTCTAGGACAGGTGTACCCCAAATAACAGACCATCCTGATGCATCTTACGTGCTATTTGAACATTTATTTATTTCGGCTTGCATGCTGACCGGCTAGGAAAGACAATCAGGGGAAAAACCAAGAGTGGCATAGAAAGGAAATAAACCCGATTTTGAAAACCTCGGTATTTGAAAATATCCCGAAACTCCGCCGATTTTTTTTTAAAAAAAAGAGGGATTTAGAAAAGAAACAAAAAAAGAAAAAAAAGAGCAAAAATATCCCGAATCATCATAATTTCTTTAAAATTATGTCAAGACTGCCCGAACTACGCGGGTCTGATTCCCACCGGATGTGGGATAAGTAGGCAACCTACATAGGGTCCGGCCTTCTTTTTGCAAAATTAACCAAATAAAGTGAATTCGTAGGTAGGGATCTATGTCAAGAATAAGCCGACCCAGCTTCGGTGTCGTTCTCTCCGAGATAGCCTTAGAGTATTTTTCGATTGTCGAAGGGCTATTTTTGTAGAGAACGAACAAATCTGTGAGTAAGGGGTCATTTTTCTAAGTGTCTTCCCCCGGCCTCAAAATTTATTTGAAATTGCGAAGAGGCCACATTTATGAAAGCAGCCACTTTTGTGTAGAAGGGGAAAGGGGTCATTTTCTTTGGGAGTCGAAAACTGTTTCCTCAAAAATCTAGCAGAGTCAACCCTAACCCTAACCATTCACAGGTACCAAGATGAACATTTTCCAGGACCCGAAATTACTAGTCATAGAGCAGGCTTAGTTGCAGTTGCACATGTGGTGGTATGATTTGGATGAAGATGGACAAGGCTGGGTGAAAGAACAGTTGGGTGCTCTTACTGATATATTGGAAATCAAACCACATGAAGATTTGATCAAAGCTTTGGTAACCTTTTGGGATCCTGTGCACAATGTCTTTCGTTTCTCGGATTTTGAGCTCACTCCTACACTGGAAGAAATAGTTGGGTACATCCAGTTTGGTCGGGACTTGAGAAAACAACAGTTGATATTCCCGAGAGCCCGATCAGTGCATAAATTCTTTGATCTTCTTAACACCAGCAAACAAATGAAGAAGGCTCATGTGGACAACGGATGCTGTTCCTTTCAATTTTTGTATTCCAGATTCGGGCATTCGGTCAGGTTCGAAACACATGAAAAAGGATTGAGCAACAAACATGACAAGAACATTTGGCAAATTCATCGTAGGTTCGCCTTCATAGTTGCGTTCCTGGGAATCATAGTCTTTCCAGATACCGAAGGGACGGTAGATACCCGCATGGCTAGAGTTGCACAAACCCTTATTACAAAGAAAGATCACACACTTGCTCCTCTAGTACTGGCAGATATTTACCGGGCATTGACATTGTGTAGATCCGGGGCTCAATTCTTCGAGGGCTGCACTGTTTTTCTATAAATGTGGTTGATCGAGCATCTCCGCCATCACCCCAAGTTCATGAGCTATGGTCCAAGCAAAGATAACTTCATCAAAAGCTACGAGTAAAGGGTGAAAGATTACAACGCTTCGGAAGGGTTTGAAGCTTGGGTTTCCCATTTGAAAGCTCTAAAAGCAAGTCAAGTCGAATGGACTATAGGTTGGCTCCCGATGACAGAAATCATATATATGACAGCCACAAAGGGTTATTTGATGTTGATGGGTTTGAGGAGTGTCCAGCCGTATGCACCACAGAGGGTCTTAAGGCAGTTAGGGAGATATCAGGTGGTTCCTGAAGATGAAGATCGAACCACCCATGTCATCGAACTCCATCCAAAGGCCGCATTGCCAGAGGCTTCAGTCCAGCAGGATTGGAACAGTTGTCGGTATCTGAAAAATGGCACCCAGGTACCAGATGTTGCCAAAGGGGAAGTGAATCCGAATTATGCAGCGTGGTTCGAAAGAAAGTCAGGTGTAAGCAGCGAGCCAGAACCCGAACTAGAGCCTGAGAGACCAGCAAAAAGACCGCATGTGCAGGCTTTCGATGACAAAGTCAAGAAAAGGTTGGCTTGGGGAGAGAAGGAGAAAAAGTACCATGCTACCATATACACTCTTGAAGAGAAATTGAGAAACGTGGAGTTCAATAATGATCTGCAACTGCAAGAAGCTGAAGGAGAAAGAAGGAAATTGGACCAGGAAAATGAAGCCTTACGAGCGCAAATTCAAAGAATGAAAATCACCGCAGAAAATTCGGCCAGAAGTAGACAAGATGAGAAGCTCATAAACGGCCTTAGGAGAAAGGTGGGTGATTACGAGGTTGACCTGGAAAAGGATGAAAAGGAGTTAGCAAAAGCCCAAGCCAAATTAGTTAAGAATGCGGAGGGACGGGCAAGTTTCGTCCGACAGCTGAAAGAGAAGTACGACAGAGGAATGGTGGGTCTAAAGAAAAGGATCAATGTCCTTGAAAACGAAATGACTAAGCAGGCAAGAGATTTCAAAGCAGAAAAGGAACATTGCTATGCCCTGACGTCGCAGTTAGAAAAGGACCTGCAGCAGCTTCAAGAGCAAAATCATACTGCCGAACAAGTTTTGGGGTCCCGATCTCAGCAGATTGGACGATTGCTACAAGAGAAGGGTATTATCACGGAAAGGGTTAGGAGGATTGCGGACTACATTTGATGAAGTGCAACGAGTGTGAAGACATGACCCAGTCCACGTTCTTCGCTTCAGTTATGATTTTTGTCCGACAGATCATGGATGACTTGTTTCGTCTTCAAGAAGACCTGGCGCATAGGCCCGCAGCAAGGCCAACTGGAGCAGCAGTGGAAGCACTTATGTATCTTGATTTTTTTTTTTTGAGTCTGTGTTGCAATTTCTTCTAGAGTCTGTCAGTCCATTTTGAGTCTTGTTTTAGTTTTTGACAATGTTTAAGTCTGTAAGGAAGTCATTGTAATCGGGATGTTTCTATCTTGTTTATTTTATAATATTTGAAGAAATTTGAAGAAAAACAAAAAAATGTGTCCTTTTATTTTGCATTTGTCCCCAGAACTACGCTTGGTCTGATTCATGCGGCGTCATGATACGTAGGCAATCCCTGTAGGATTCGATCATAACCAATAAAAAAAGAAGAGTGGAAATAAAAGAAATTGAGAGGAAAGAAATAATGGCAAAACAGGAGAGGAAAAAACAATGCGAGAATAAAAGAAGGGAAAAGAACCAACAAAGAAAGGTGGGAATAAAAAGGAAAGAGAGAAAGAAAAATGCAAAATGAAAAGAATTAGTGAAAGCCGGGATGAAGCAAGCAGTCGTTCAAATGCATAATAGAAATGGTTAACTGCTTAGGTACATTGCATCCCCAACGTGCGGTTGCCTACCTGTTAAGCTCTTAATCGCTAACAAGTTTGCTTGTTGTCATCAAGTACAGGCAGGTGGTTAGTTTGTTCGGCATTCTGGCAATCCACCCGTACAACACCAGGTCTAAACACAAGTTGATCAGGGCCGACCAAGAACTGGACGCAAGTGTTATTGATCCGTCAAGAGAGGGGGAAGAGTCTGAGGTTAACCTGAAAGAGGAGCTACATAAGTTGAAGCACCAAATGGCCGAAATGTACCAAGCATGGGTGAAAGGGCACCCCCCACCTCATACCCTGCCAACCCCCTTTCATCCCACCACTAGCTCAATCCCAAGAACCTCCCACTGTTGATTCATCCCCACAACATGCACCAAGCTTCACCCACTACCACCACTATCATGGTACCACTTCCCAAACCCCACAAGCACCACCAGCCAAAACAATCCCTTACCCCCTCCACCACCACCCTCGTTTCGTTACGCTACCCCGCCCACGC
>NW_017670397.1:165683-197436 GCF_001879085.1 Nicotiana attenuata
TCCTTTATTTCAATAAATGCAATTTCCCTTTCATCATTCCTGATAGTTTTATTTTGTTTTCTTTCTTCTTTGTACAGTTCTTTTATGCTGGTTTCAATGACGTGACATGCATGAGGAATCTTCGGCCAAGTCTTAAAAGCCAATCTAATTCTGAAATAATAATCCAAGAAATAGAGAGTGATGATGAAATAGAATATGATGAGGATGAGGCACTTGAGGAAATCAGTAAAGAACTAAATCATTTTGAAGAAAAACCCAAGCCTAATTTGAATGAAACTGAAGCAATCAATTTAGGAGATCCAGATAATGTCACAGAAACCAAGATAAGTGTCCATATTGAATCACAAATCAGGGAAGAAATAATCAAAGCATTGTTTGAATATAAGGTTATTTTTGCATGGTCGTGTGATGACATGCCGGGTTTGAGTACCGACTTGGTGGTCCACAAACTGCCAACTGATCCAGCTTTCCCTCCCATCAAGTAGAAATTAAGGAAGTTCAAGACCGACATGAGTGTGAAGATCAAAGAAGAAGTCACAAAGCAACTTAATGCAAAGGTCATTCGAGTCACGCGGTATCCCACGTGGTCAGCTAATGTTGTGCCTGTGCCAAAGAAAGATGGTAAGACCAGGGTATGTGTTGATTACCGTGACCTCAACAAAGCAAGTCCAAAGGATAACTTCCCATTGCCAAATATCCACATTTTGATTGACAATTGTGCCAAGCATGAGATTGGGTCTTTTGTGGATTGCTATGCGGGATATCATCAGATCTTAATGGATGAGGAAGATGCAGAAAATACGGCATTCATCACACTGTGGGGAACATATTGTTACCGAGTCATGCCATTTGGTTTGAAAAACACTGGGGCAACTTACATGAGGGCAATGACCACCATATTCCATGACATGATACACAAGGAGATCGAGGATTACGTGGACGATGTGATCATAATGTCCAGGAAGCAGTCCGACCACATCAGAGACTTGAGAAAGTTTTTCCAGAGGCTCCGCAGGTACAATCTTAAGCTCAACCCCGCAAAGTGTGCATTTGGTGTTCCGTCTGGAAAGTTGTTAGGGTTCATAGTCAGCCGGCGAGGCATTGAGCTGGATCCATCAAAGATCAAAGCTATCCAGGAATTACCGCCGCCCAAGAACAAGACTGAGGTGATGAGTCTGCTAGGGAGATTGAACTACATCAGCAGGATTTTTGCTCAACTCACGACCACTTGTGAGCCCATCTTTAAGTTGCTAAAGAAGGATGCTGCGGTCAAGTGGACTGATGAGTGTCAGGAAGCATTCGATAAGATCAAGGAGTATTTGTCAAACCCACCTGTGTTAGTCCCACCGGAACCCGGGAGACCTTTGATTCTTTATTTGATAGTCTTGGATAATTCATTTGGTTGTGTGTTGGGTCAACATGACATCACTGGAAGGAAAGAGCAGGCCATCTATTATCTCAGTAAGAAGTTCATATCCTATGAGGTTAAGTATACTCCCCTTGAAAGGACATGTTGCGCCCTGACTTGGGTAGCGCAAAAATTGAAGCATTATCTGTCATCCTATACTACTTACCTCATTTCTCTCCCGGATCCTTTAAAGTATATCTTTCAGAAGCCTATGCCCACAGGAAGACTCGCGAAGTGGCAGATTTTGCTCACAGAGTTTGACATTGTCTATGTGACTCGGACGGTGATGGAAGCCCAAGCTTTGGCCGATCATTTGGCCGAGAACCCGGTGGATGAGGAATATGAACCTATGAAGACTTACTTTCCTGATGAAGAGGTAATGCATATTGATGAGGTCGAGCATGATGAAAAGCCTGGTTGGAAACTCTTCTTTGATGCGGCTGCCAACATGAAAGGTGTTGGGATAGGAGCTGTGCTCATTTCTGAAACAGGGCACCACTACCCTGTCACAGCTCAGCTCCGTTTCTATTGCACCAACAACATGGCTGAGTACGAAGCATGCATTTTGGGTTTAAGGTTAGCTGTGCACGAATATCTCAACAATATAATATTTCTTTCTTTTGTTTATCAACTTGCTGCTCTTTAGCTGTTCTTACTCTGCCAAGCTCGATGGTTCATCAGCCCGAGGGCACTGTCCAAACGTTGGTTTACTTTAGATTATTGTCAATTCGCATCACTTATTTTTACGTTTATCAATTGGTATTAGGTGAAATCACGTATCCTTAATACCACATTATAAGTTTAATTGTTATCCAATTTTTAAAGTAAACAGTTTGGCGCCCACCGTGGGGCTAAGGATAATAGTGATTGCGTGGTATTAATTCTCATAACACACACTACTTTATGCTTGTTCTTGTGAGTGTTTTTGATTTCAGGATCAACATGTCAAACTCNCAAGAAGTTCATATCCTATGAGGTTAAGTATACTCCCCCCTTGAAAGGACATGTTGCGCCCTGACTTGGGTAGCGCAAAAATTGAAGCATTATCTGTCATCCTATACTACTTACCTCATTTCTCTCCCGGATCCTTTAAAGTATATCTTTCAGAAGCCTATGCCCACAGGAAGACTCGCGAAGTGGCAGATTTTGCTCACAGAGTTTGACATTGTCTATGTGACTCGGACGGTGATGGAAGCCCAAGCTTTGGCCGATCATTTGGCCGAGAACCCGGTGGATGAGGAATATGAACCTATGAAGACTTACTTTCCTGATGAAGAGGTAATGCATATTGATGAGGTCGAGCATGATGAAAAGCCTGGTTGGAAACTCTTCTTTGATGCGGCTGCCAACATGAAAGGTGTTGGGATAGGAGCTGTGCTCATTTCTGAAACAGGGCACCACTACCCTGTCACAGCTCAGCTCCGTTTCTATTGCACCAACAACATGGCTGAGTACGAAGCATGCATTTTGGGTTTAAGGTTAGCTGTGGACATGGGAGTCCAAGAAGTGCTAGTTTTTGAGATTCAGATCTGTTAGTGCACCAGATTCAAGGAGAATGGGAGACTCGAGATTTGAAGCTCATACCATATCGACAATGTCTGCAGGACCTTTGTCAGTGATTCAAATTAGTGGAATTCAAGCATATCCCTAGGATCCATAATGAGGTTGCTGACGCCTTGGCTACTCTGGCCTCGATGTTACATCATCCAAATAAGGCTTTTATTGACCCTTTGCATATTCAGGTCCGTGATCAGCATGCTTACTGTAACATGGTGGAAGAAGAACTTGATGGTGAGCCGTGGTTCCATGATATCAGGGAATACATCAGGATGGGGGTATATCCGGTACAAGCCACAGATGATCAAAAGAGAACAATTCGATGCTTGGCAAGTGGGTTTTTCTTAAGTGGAGGAGTTCTGCACAAAAGGGCTCCAGATCTTGGATTGTTGAGATGCATAGATGCTAGACAAACCACGACTATCATGACCGAAGTGCACTCCAGAGTTTGCGGGCCACATATGAGTGGGTATGTTCTTGCAAAGAAAATTCTGCGAGCAGGTTATTATTAGCTCACCATGGAACGAGACTGCATCAACTTTGTGCGTAAGTGTCATCAATGCCAGGTGCATGAAGATTTGATCCATTCTCCCCCGTCTGAATTGCATACAATGTCCGCACCTTGGCCCTTCGTTGCATGGGGCATGGATGTTATCGGACCAATTGAGCCAGCAGCATCCAACGGGCACATGTTCATTCTGGTGGCCATCGATTATTTCACTAAGTGGGTTGAAACTATGACTTTCAAATCTGTGACCAAGAAAGTAGTGGTTGACTTTGTTCACTCAAACATCATTTGTTGGTTCGAAATTCAAAAGGTAATTATCACGGATAATGGTGCCAATCTTAACAGCCATTTGATAAAGGAAGTATGCCAGCAGTTCAAGATTATACATCGAAATTCCACCCCGTATCGCATCAAGGCAAATGGAGCGGTCGAGGCGGCCAATAGAACATAAAGAAGATACTTCGGAAGATGGTGCAAGGTTCTAGGCAATGGCATGAAAAGTTGCCTTTTGCTTTACTGGGTTATCGCACTACTATGCGCACTTCAGTAGGTGCAACTCCATATTTGTTGGTATATGGTACTGAAGTAGTGATACCTGCGGAGGTTGAAATTCCATCCCTTCGAATTGTTGCTGAAGTAGAGATTGATGATGATGAGTGGGTCAAACCCCGATTGGAGAAATTAAGTCTGCTTAATGAGAAAAGACTGGCGGCAGTATGTCACGGTCAATCGTATCAAAAGAGAATGGCAAGAGCATACAACAAGAAGGTGCATTCCCGGAAATTTGAAGTGGGTCAACAAGTACTGAAACGCATCCTTCCACATCAGGCTGAAGCGAAAGGCAAGTTTGCCCCAAATTGGTAGGGGCTGTTCGTGCTAACGAGAGTGTTGTCCAACAGTGCTTTGTATTTAACAGATATAGAAGGCAAGTGTGTAGACATGGCTATCAATTCTGATGCAGTCAAAAATATTATGTATGATTTCTTTGGTTTGTCTAAATTGGTTTTTTGTACTTGGCATGTTTTGAAGATTGGAATGACAAAGGCATTTTATTATGCTGTCTAAACACTTTATCCTTTGTTGCCCCTTTTGAGCCTTTATTTTCTTTCGTACCCCTCCTTTGGAATCAGAAGCAAAGTTTAGAAGTATAGATACAGAAAATATATATATTAAAAAAAAGAAAAATGGAAAAGAAGAAAAAAAAGGAAGGAAAAAAAATAGAAAAGTAGAAAAACAAAGCAATTCTATGTCATGAACTACGTTCGACCTGATTCCTTTTAAGGATACGTAGGCAGCCTTACGGTTCGGTCCCATCAAAATAAAATGCAAAATTCCCCAGGCAAGGAAACTGGGGCAGAAGTTGCGGTTTTGTAAAAGATCTGATTCCAAAAGTTGTAATTTTGAACCCATTCAAGCTGTTTTGAGCCTTTGTGATATCCTTTCTTTCTAACACTATCCAAAAGCCCACATTACGGTCCAAAGAAAGACCTTCTAATCAATCTTTGGAGGGATACCAAGTCAAGGAAGTTAGAGGTATGATTCATATCAGGGGAAACACTCCGTGCTACGTAGAGAAATTAAAAATGAGAGAGTCTTATTGGTGAAAACCCTCACGGGCACCATAAGGCGACGGAAAGCTAAGAGAAATTAAAAATGAGACAGTCTTATTGGTGAAAACCCTCACAGGTACCGTAAGGCGACGGTGAGTTGAGAGATCAACAAATGAGAGAAGTTTGTTGGTGAAAACCTTTCAGGGCACCGCAAGCCGGATAAGGTTGATGACCTAGCAAAGAAATTGGATTACGGGAATCCCGGGCGTAAAGTGTGAAGACTGAAAGGTGATTGACTGAATGGACTAGGCTGATTAATCCAAAATGCATGTCATGATCATTGATGCCAGCTGCCTCACTCAGATAAGTCTCTCCTTCCTTTCTCCCTCAATTAATCATCCCGTTTTGAATCTTCTTCTTTATTCCTAACTCTCGAAGTCATTTCTTTTCATTTCCTTTTGGGTCTACTTCTCTAAGGCTTTTTCAATGTTAGCCTTGTTAAGCAAATAAGAAAGGATTGCAAAGCTTATTACCAATGTCCAAATTGCACAAAGCAAAGTGCGGCCACAGCATACCAGAAATAACATGATGCAAACTGGAAAACAAGGTGTTAGCCGAGGTTCAAGCGATCGAATGGTTTCATAAATTGTAGAAAGAAATACAAAGGTTCAGATTGGAAGGGCAGAAATGTAAAACAGTACAAGTATGGGGCACTCAGGTCTTTCAGGGTCCTGTGGTTAAGGCGCAATCAGAAGCTCAAACAATTCATTGCTAGTCGGAGGTAGCTGATCAGAACAAAGCATGGCAGTGGAAGGGCCACCATCAGCAAGAATGCCGCAAACTAACCACCACATTTTCAAACTGATAAGATTTTTCTTTGATTGAAGCAGGGGCAGGAAATTTTGTTTGTTCCGGAGGAACCGTCCATGAGGAAAGCAGGTGCCAGATGGGAAATATAATTTAGCTTTTAAGTTTCCACTTTTGAGATGAAATTTAATTTGAAATCTTCAGGATAATGGGATTTAGCTTAAAGCTCTTTTGATAACGAGATTCAGTTAACACTCACAGATGTCCCAATATTAAACTGGGGCAGAAAAGTTTCTTTTGTTTTGTCTGTTTTGTTGCAATCAGGTGCCTACCTGGAGAACAAGGGAAGACGGTTCAAGTATCGGCAATCAGGCACCCACTTGGAGAACAAAGGAAGACAGTTCAACTTTCAAGGCAAAGCAGTTCAAGTTTCGGCAATCAGGCGCTCACCTGGAGAACAAGAGAAAGCAGTTCAAGTTTCGAGGAAAAGCAGTTCAAGAACAAGGGAAGACAGTTCAAGTTTCAGCAATCAGGCACCCACCTGGAGAACAAGGGAAAGTAGCTCAAGTTTCAAGGGGAAGTAGTTCGAGTTTCAGCAATCAGGCGCCCACCTGGAGAACAAGGGAAAATAGTTCAAGTTGCAAGGGGAAACAGCTCAAGTTTCAAGGGAAAGCAGTTCAAGTTTCGGCAATCAGGCGCCCACCTAGAGAACAAGGGAAAACAGCTCAAGTTTCAAGGGAAAGCAGTTCGAGTTTCAGCAATCAAGCGCCCACCTGGAGAACAAGGGAAGACAGTTCAAGGTTCAAGGGAAAGCAATTTCAAAGGAAGACAGTTAAAGCTTCAGCAATCAGGCGCCCACCTGGAGAATAAGGGAAAGTAGTTCAAGTTTCGAAAGAGGACAGTTCAAGTTTTGGCAATCAGGCGCCCAGCTAGAAAACAAGGGAATTCACTTCATAATGCAATTCAAGTCAGCAAAGGAAGATCACCTGGAGAGTACGAGTCAATAGCTTAAGGTGCACCATAGAGCCGCAGAAGCTACAAGATCAAGTTTGAAGATATGTAGACAGGATTCTTATAATTCATATATCATAGTTTAGTCTAGCTTCTTTTATTTTGTCTTGGTGTAATAAGGAGTTCAGCAAGCAGCACCAGCAGTGAAATCACAGCTTCTCGGTAGTCCCAGCTACCAAAACTTCCCGAACTACACTGACTTGATTCCTTTATAGCCAAGGATATGTAGGCAACCTCGGAAGCAAGGTTCAGTCAAATCTTTCAAAAATGCTTCCCACAGAGTATTCAAACGGGCAAAAATCGCTCGTATCCGCTCACTTTATCTTTGCACGAAAACTCTTCGTGTTTCCGAGCAAAGCGGGGCAGCTGTGAGCATGTGATTTTTGCCCTATATGAATTACTCCTATAAAATTCGAGAAAATAGATTTTTTCCAATTATTTGCCATTTTGTAGGAATTTTGTAGGGTTTTATTAATTGTTTGCATTTTTGTGCACGTTTAATTTCCATTAAGACCATGAAAAATGCCAAAAATACTATGCATTGCATTTAGGTTGTGTTTTTACATTTTTAGGATTAGTTAGTTTATTATTTGCTTTATTAAAAATGAAAATAAAAAATTGCTTATTTTACATTTTTACCTTTTAATTTTTAGATTATTGATTTTTCTCTTTTAATTTAGGATCAAGTAATTTTTATTATTTTGCAATTAGATAATTAGTTTAATCTCAAAATTTAGATTAATTTAGGATTTTTAAATTAAAGAAAAAAGAAAAGAGAAAAAAAAGAGGGAAATAAAAGAGAATTGGATAAAAGGGGTTTGTTTTCATTTTATTGGGCCAAAGGGGCTGAAGCCCAAACATTTCTGCCCCAAACCCGCCCCAAATCCAAGCCCAAGGACCAAAATACCCGGTCCAAGTTCCCCAATACCAAACGACCCCGTTTATCTGGCCTTTCATCACGACCGTTGGATCATTCTGATCCAACTCGGAACTGGTCCCCATCCCAGTATAAAACTGTCCAAACGCCCCCATACCCATCCAACCCCCCATTCCATCTCTCTCAACCTCAAAGACGTGAAGCCCTAGCCGCCCTCATACTCTACGCCGCCTCCGCCATCAACCACCCGTCGAAAATTGCCTCACGGCGGTTTCGGTGCTCTGAGCCACTCCAAATTCACACCAAACACTCCTCACCTCCTCTTCTTTCCGAATCCCAGAACCAATTCCCTAAATCCCTCACAAATCCCTCCAACTTTAGATTTAAGATTGATACCCAAAACCCTAGTTTGCCCAAACCACCCCAACACCTCACCAGGTCATCTCTCCGCTAACCTCACCCCTAATATCCTGTTGTTTGCTCAAAAGGCCTCTTAAACTAGAGCAATTTCAAATTGAAAATCTGGAAAAGAGAGGAAAAAGAAAGAAAAACCTAAAGCCTCTACTGAAGTTCGAATGGTTCATACCTACATGAGTCTCAACAGGAGCAATTGATTCATGTGGGTTTGATTCATTTTCAGACCTGCACTAACCATGTCCAAGCTCCGGCCAGGTTCTCCGAGTCCCAACTGGTATAGGAAATATCTTGTTTGGTTTCTTTTCTCGACCATTTTTTCTTTTCTTTGAGTGGTTGTTCTGTTTGTAGTTGCATGATTTAGGGTTTTTATTTTTCAGAATTGTTCGTTTACTTCTGTGTTTAGTCATTTAGGTTAGTCAGTAGTTTTAGGGTAATTTGTGCATACCTTTCAATTACTAGTTGGTCAGTCTTATTGCGGCTAGGGTTTATTTGAATTGGTTTAGCTTGTGTCCAGTCCAGTTCATTCTAAAAGTCAGCATGTTAGTTTCTTGTTGTGGTTTTATTCCCTGTTAATGGTAGTGTTAATTGGTTTAGTAGGTTCAATTCTTAGAAAATGGTTCACTGTTGAAAATGGTTCATTGTTGACTAATTCTGGGCTCGTATTAGTGTTAGGTTGAAAAGTTTCTCTTTTTGTCTCATTTCTAATTCCAGTGCAATGATAAAGGAATTTAGGTTTAATTAAAAGTTCAATGGAAATAGAATTTTTGCTCTGTTTGATCTTCCTTGTTTTGATTCAGATTTTTTGCTTTGTTTGCATTCGTTTGTAACCATTAGAACTTTGGGGGTTAATTGAACAATTGAAAACTTAGGGGTTTAAGTTGGAAATGGAATAGGGACTTTCAGATAATTTCTATATTTAGAAGCTTCTAGAAAAGGGGGCAGCTGTCCCTATTTTGGTTAGCACAAATATGCTGAGCCAATAAGGGACAGCCAGCTGTCCCAGTTGGTTAGGAAAGATACCTTTTCAGGCTGAGGGAATATTTCCCTGATTTGGTTTTTGGCACATGGCCTTTTAGGCCTATAAGTAGTGCCTTTCTTTCACAAATTTTAGAGCATTACTCTCTGCACCAAAGTTCCGAAAACAGATCAGAGATCTCGACCCTAAATAAAAATCCCCAAAAGTTTCTGCACTATTTTAAGTTTTCTTCTGATTTTCACAAAAAAGATTAGAAGAACTTCCTTGAAATTCCTGGGTTCTATCAAGGCTGAAACATGGTTTAAGTGGTAGAAGCTGTGTTGTTGCTGCTGGATTTCTATTTCTGCTTTCATTCTTGCTAACTTGTGGGCTCATTTTATTCTATTTTGCTGTATCCAGGTATCTTCATTGAGCCCTGAAATGACAAGTTGAAGCTTCAATATATTAAAGTGGAAATGGACTTTTTTTCAGATCTTGACTTCTTTTTGTTTAGCATTCAATATGTTAATTGGTAGTAATTACTGTTTTCTAGTTGTGATTAAGTATTAGCATTAACATTCTATTCCCTAGTAAGTTTCAAAGTTCAAATGTTCAGAGTTTAAGTTTGTATAGTGTTCTAGTTGTAATTTTTGGGGATTGTGCTAAACTATGGTTTGTGAGGTTGCTATAAGAGTTTAGGCGACCGAACATCATCAGCATGCTTGCTATTAGTTCTGTAAATATCCATGTATAGATGTTAGAATTAGACAAGAACGAATCCATGTTAGTAAGCCATATTTTTGAAATCATGTTGACGTTTGGTTAATGTTAGGAATTCTATTATGTTTTGATAATGAAATAAATTATGTATAGACTATTAAAATACTAAGGGTGCATCATTAGCATAGTAATATGATTTGGACTCAGAATGTGCCTTTCAATCTAGCTAAAATTTGCAAGCATTTGGGCTGTAATAGGGTAAGAGACCTGTTGAGCTTCGAATGAGGCCTGACGTGGGCCCAAGTCGAAGCAGCCCAATCTCAAGCTAAGGCACTGCAGCCTTAGTTTAATTATTTTGCCGTTCTTATATGTTTTCGCTTAAGGCATGGCTCGATCTCAAGACGTTCATGTAATTTGCTTCGAGTAGCATAAGATAAGTCATACAATTGGGCTTTATAGTTAGCCCAATTATGCCCAAATGCCTCTTGCTGATTCTGTTTCCATTCTGGGCCTCATATGGAGCCCAGCTTCCCTCTTGGGACCTCTTGGCGTTTCTGGGCTTACTGCAAGCCTGGAATTTGCCCCCGAACAGTTATTTTTTTAAATATAATACCTCCATGTAGGTTTGTTTAGAGTAACTCTAGATAGAATTTAATTTAGATAAAATCCAAGCATCTTTAGGTGACTTTAATTAAGTATACTTCTTAAAAATGGATTGAGGTGCGCCATCATAATTAAATCATCCATGGCCCTCACAAATATCGTAACTTAGCTATTAAAAGTGAATATTCGTAGAGAAGATTTTAGGCGTGATTTAATCTACTATTGTGATTGTGTACACGTTCGCTTGACATAATTATGATTTTAAAAACAAAAAATCAGAGTATGCGTTCGCGCAACTTCGACAAAATTTTCTTAAAAATAACAAAGCGTTATTAATTGTGGACACGTTCGCGTGACATGATTTTTTGATGCGCCAAACAAATGGGTACACGTACGCGTGACCTATTTTAAGATAATTTCTTAAGTAAAAGAGGCAAATGCACATAGGTTCTAAATTGAGTAATTAAACAAGTTGATTAAGCCAAGTATGATCAAAGCGACCGTGCTAGAACCACGGAACTCGGGAGTGCCTAACACCTTCTCCCGGGTTAACAGAATTCCTTACCCGGATTTCTGTGTTTCGCAGACATTAAAATAGAGTCAAATCTCCTTGATTCGGGATTCTAAACCGGTGACTTGGGACACCATAAACTATCCCGACTCTGATTCAATATAAATAATCCTGTTTCGATTGTCACTTAAATTGGAAAAACTCCCTTATACCCCTTTTCGGGGTAGGAAAAAGGAGGTGTGATAACGCCGTAGCGGTTTTACTGATTTTTGATAGCTCTTGGGCTAAAGAAGACCCTCCGGAGTAGACATACCCCTAGTGAGCACCATTGATTATATTGAGGGATTGATCTTCCCTGGACATGGATCTTGTCTGAAGCATTTATACCTGGGGATAGATCCTCCCCATGGGATGGATTGGCCCTACTCAGTACTGAGTGACTGATGGTTAGTTGATGTATATATTCGAGGATGGATCTTCCCTGGGCCAGATTGGCCATATACAGTACCGAGTGATTGAGCGTCTTGATAATGTGAGCACATGAGGCTATCTGCTGGTGCGTCACATACAACATGTGCATTGGCATGTAGAAGTAGAGGGGTTATATTCTTAATATCACTCAGATTTGATCTTACTTACTGTATTGAGTTTAACTGATGAACTTGAAAGCATGCCTACGTTTTTTACACTGTTATTTCTATATTGAACTGTACCGGTTGAGTTCATCACTAATTTCAGTCAAAGGTTGGATTTGTTACTTATTGAGTTGGTTGTACTCACGCTACACCCTGCACCTCGTGTGCAGATCCAGGTGCTTTCGGTCATGGCAGCTACTGCATTGTGGAGTCGAGATCTTTGGAGACTATTGAGGTAGCTGCATGGCGTTTGTAGACCTTGACTCTTCTTCATTATCTTTACTTATATTTAAGTTTTGCTCTTCAGACATTGTATTAAACCATCTGCCGTTGTAGATGCTCATGTACTCGGTGACACCCCGATTTTGGGAGAGATTGTATTGAGTTGCGAATTTATTATATTTTTAAAAGGTTTTCCTTAAATATTAATTGCTTTCGTAATTTTGGAAGATTTTTATTGTGTTGAAATGGTTGATTAGTTGGCTTGCCATGTTCCATGACACGCGCCATCATAACAACAAGTTTAGTAGAGTCTTGAGGATCGATACAGAGACGTCTGTACTTATCTTCGATAGGCTACCAAATCCTTGGGAAACTTCACATTCTTGAATTCTTGCCGTGCGCATCTGTTGATTCTAGTAACTAAACATCTATTATTATATTACTACTAGGCAAGATGGAGCGCCACCAGTACTACCAGTTAGGGTCGCCAGAGGCCGAGGTCGCGGTAAAGGCCACGGTAGGGGCAGAGGTGCAGTTCGTACAATAGCTAAGGCAGCACCTGCAGATCCACCAGCTGCCCCAGTTCAGGAGCACGTTCCAATTGTGGATGAGCCAGTGGGGCCAACTTAAGCACCAGCTGTGCCCATCTAATTCCAGGCCTTTAGGAGGCATTAGTTTAGATTTTGATTGTGTGCACCAGCCTTGCTCAAGCGGTCTCAGTTCGGGCCGCAACAACCACTTCTCAGGCCGGGGGAGGTACTCAGACTCCCGGCCGCCCGTACACCAGAGTAGGTGATGCAGGGACCCTAGACAGCGGGGGCACTACCAGCCTAGTCGGTTGTAGTTGCTCAAGTCCACGCAGTTCCTGTTATGACTAATGATGAGCAGAGGAGACTAGAGAGGTTTGGGAGACTCCAGCCTCCATCTTTCAGTGGGAGAGAGTTAGAGGATGCCCAGGATTTCTTGGACAAGTGTTAGCGAATTCTCCGTATAGCAGGTATTCTGGAGACCAATGGGGTCTCGTTCACTACTTTTTCAGTTTTCTGGGGCTGCCTTCAGATAGTGGGAGGCTTATGAGAGGCGCAGACCAGTTAGTGCAACACCACTTAACTGGAAGGAGTTCTCCGTTCTCTTCTTGAAGAAGTTCGTGCCGCAGTCGTGCAGAGAGGAGCTGCGCAAACAATTTGAGCAGTTACGTCAGGATAGATGGCCAAGGAGACTGGGGATGATATTTCTTTCCAGCGGGCTGTAGAGATTGCTAGACGGATCGAGAGGCTTTGTGGTCAGGGTAGAGAGGTGGTATTTGAGAAGAGGCCTCGTCATTTTTGCGGTTTCAGTGGTGCCTCATCTGGAGGCAGGGGTTTATTTGATAGTGGCCATCCTCACAAGCCGATTTAGTCAGCGCTTCAAGTTGCACACGGTGCTTTGGGTGGTTCTTTTGGGTCTCGTCCTGAGCAGCTAGTATTCAGTAAACCTTCAGCTCCTATCAGTGCACCACCACTACAGAGTTACCACGGTGGTCATTCGGGTCATCAGGGATCATCTCAAACTCAGGAGTTATGCTAGCCACAAGGTTGATTGGAGTGCGGCGATGTAGGTCATATCAAGAGGTGTTGTCCTAGATTGAGGAGCAGTATGCCACAATAGGGTATTCGTGCCATGATTCCGGCACCGATATCTCCACCGCCCGTACAAATAACTAGAGGTGGTGGTCAGGCCGTTAGAGATAGAGGCCAGTTCGTTAGAGGTCAGCTAAGAGTCAGAGGTTGGAGTCGTGCGGCTCAACCTAATTTTTATGCATTCCTATCTAGACCTGAGGCAAAGCGGTTGGATGCAGTCATCACACGTATTATTCTAGTTTGCCATAGAGATACATCAGTTCTATCTGATCCGGGTTCCACTTATTCATATGTGTGATCCTATTTTGCTTCATATTTGGATATGTCTAGAGACATAATTTAAGTTCTCCTATTTATATGTCTATGCCTGTTGGAGACTCTATTGTGGTAGACTGGGTATATCATCTTTGGTCACTATCAGGAGCTATGAGACTAGCGTAGACCTTCTACTTCTTGATCTGGCGGATTTTGATCTGATCTTTGGCATGGATTAGTTGTCACCTTATCAAGCTATTTTGGACTTCACGCAAAGACTGCAATGCCGGGGTTTCCTCGATTATAGTAGATTAGGCTTATCATAGCCTCATCACTACTTCGTCAAGCTCGGCACTTACTGAGTACATGGGAGCGGTTGTACTCATGCTATACTCCTACACTTCTTGTGCAGATATCGGTGTCGGTTCCAGCGGCGTGAAGAGGAGTTCTTCCCTAGATCGACTTACAGTGGGAGACATTAGGTAGATTTGCTTGCGTTCGCAGTCCCTGAAGTCCCCTTCTATTCTGTCTTCACTGTTTACCTAATTTCAAACAATTGTATTTCGTTCAGAATTTATTTGTAGAACTCTAGTATGCTCATGTTCGTGACTACAGATTTCTGAGATATGTTTAGACTGCCTACGTTGTATTTATCACATCTAATTTAGTTTATTTCAGTTTTGTATTATTAAGGTTTTGCTTTAAATTGATTAAAAATGGTTAATTAATTTGCTAATGTTGTCTTGCCTTGCAAGTTGATGTTATCACGACCCCACGGTTGAGATTTCGGAGCGTGACAAAAGCTAAACATAACTCTTTAGATTTGGTAACCTAATAATACATTTATTAAAAGAAAAAAGTTATAATTAAAGAACAACTTACTCAACCTAAAATAGCTAAAGAACTTCAGCAACTTCATCTTGTGGACCTATTTTTTAGCTGAGCAGCTTGAATCCTTGAAGGTACCTGCTTGCTATGAATGCTATTTTTCTTGAATGATTCTCTATATTTGCACAAAATAGCATTAGCTTTAATAGCAGTAATGTGATGTTTCATATAGGAATGAGCTTGGCCGAATCTTTTTTTAATTTTAGTTCCAAGACCTAAAATAATTCGATTATCTCTTAATAAAATAATTTCTAAAAGGTTTTGGTTTTACTTCTTTAAAAATGCTCCTTCACACGCTTTTTTCATTTCATTCAAGTATTCCTATAATTAATGAATCCTTATGGACCACGAAATCCTCCAATTTTTACCATGCTTTCACCCCACAGAATAATTCCTTCAAGGAATTTAACTTGCATTCGGAATCAGCTTCCAGCTTCTGATCAACGTATTTTAAGGGACATGGTACATTCAATATCTACTTTGACAAATCCGTAATCCAGTTAATAAATAAATATCTTCAAGAGATATATGTAACAACTTGACCAGTTGTCTTGAGCTTTAGCATTTCGTTTGGTGGATTGAGGTCTTCGGTAGCTTCATATGATGTATCACGACTTGTGTGTATGGACTGTTTTGGTTTTCGAGCAGCTCGAGATTGATTTGGAAGAATGATTTGCGTTAGTTGGAAGAGATAACCGATATTTCACTTTTGTGAAAACGACCTCGGAATGGTATTTGGATAGTTGCAAAGGTTCATATGGAAATTTTGGACTTAGGCGTATGCTCGGAATTGTATTCGGAGGTTCCTAGGTTAAATTTGTTATTTTCACTGAAAGTTGGCAATTTGAAGGCTTAGAAATTTCATAAGTTTGATGGTTTGACTTTATGTTTATCAGGTTTGGATTTTACTTTCGGGACTTGGATTAGGTCTTTTTTATCGTTTGAAACTTGTGTGTAAAGTTTGACGTCATTCTAAGCTGATTTGATTGGAATCAGACGCTTCATTGTGTTTTTAGAAGTTCTTGAGTTTCATGGTGTTTTTTTATGCGTTTTGGTGTCCGATTCATGGTTTTATATGTTTTTTCATGATCCGAGTGCGTGAGAAAGTTCGTATGATATTTATGTAGTTGTGTGGATGCTTGGTGTGGAGTCCGAGGGGCTCATGTGAGTTTTTGACTCGTTTCGAGCTGGTCAGTGATTTCTGATTTTTAGGCTAGTGCTGCAGGTCTCGCAAATGCGAGCACCAGTTTGCATTTGCGGTGGCCGCATTTGCGAGGAACATATCACAGAATGCGAAGCCAGCCTCACATTTGCGATGTGTATTTGGGCAAGGGGCTGACCGCGTTTGCGAACAAATGGTCGCTTTTGTAAAGGGGTCAGGGTCCGTATCTACAAATAGTACGTCACTTTTGTAATATCTTCATAGTTGCTCAGGGGTCGCTTTTGCGATGCCTTTTTCGCATTTGCAGTGGGTCGCGTTTGCGAACCCCAGATTGCAAATGCGACATCTACAGGTGGTACTATGGAAGGAATTTAGGAACTTAGTCTCATTTTATCATATTTTGAGCCCTAGACTCGGTGAGATGCAATTTTTGGAGGGGATTTTCATACGAAGTCAGTCGGTAAGTGATTTTAACTTAGTTTTATTTATATAACATGATTAGTTATGAGATTTAACATCTAAATTATGAGATTTGAAGAGAATTTTTTGGTTTTTTTAAAACTATATTTTGAAAAATAAAAATTTGAGATTTGTTAGTCGAATTGAGCACGAACTTGAAAACCAAACACATATTTGGACTCGTGGAGCTATGGGTAATCAAGATTCACCCTTCGACTCGGCGTTTGACTAGACGACCTGGGGTTGTCTTTTGTTGACTTTTTAGAAATTGTGTAAAAATCCTAACTTTATTAATTGAAATTTGTTTTTCTTGCCTTGTTTGATGTTATTAAGTTGTTTTTTGGTTTGATTTGAGCAGAGGGGAGGTGAATTTTATAGAAAAAACTATTTTTGAGGGTTGATTTGGATAATTTGAGATAACTATCTTGCCTAACCTAGTATGGAGAAAATTACCCCTTAGGATTTGGTTTAACTGTTTATTTCTGTTATATGTAAACGACATATATACAAGGTTGCATGTGTGTACACGGGCGTATATGTGCCTTATGACCAGAGTTGACCCGATGTTGCTTTTATTGCCTTGTATCGTTTGAGAGGTCCCCGTACTATGTGTTTTCTCTTTGGGTTAATTACTTGAATCCATGTTACACGTTAGAGATCATGTTTTAGGATTTTATTTCCTAAGTTGGCCAAAGTGGGCATTTGTAATTTTGTTACTAGTTGAGTTAGCTTCCTACATATATGTTGAACACCCATTCAATTTTTTTTTTGTTGAATTGTCCTTGTGCATTGTGTTTTCAGATTATGAACTTATGTCTGGGTGACCATTATTGGCATGGTATGTTGCTATAATTGTGGCATACATGGACTTGTTGAGCGGATATTTGGGGTGTTTGCACGAGGTTTTGTCATGCTATTGTTATTGTTGATATTGCACATATGGCGTGACATGGAGGGTTATATTGGGTTTGTACATGTGGAAAGATAAGGTGGGATGATTATTAAAACGTGTGTGGCGAGACAAGGCGGGCATTTACTGTATTGTTGCACACGCGGTGAGATAAGGGTGGCTAGGTGGGGATGATATGTTATAGTTTGGGTGCGTGTTATTGATAATTTTTGTGTGGTGGTAAAAAGAGGTATTCTTGTTGTGCTTATGACTTCTTTGTGTGTGTCATGCATTTTATGTGATTTGTGGCATTGTTTCCAATGTGCTAATCTATGTCTCTGTTATTACTTGATAATTTGGTTGCCAAGATAGATTTACCTACACAGAGTTGCTATCTCACATTCTGTTGAGTCGTTAGTAACTAACAGATTGAAATAAAAAGAAAGTTATCATGTATTATTTTATTTGATTCTTGATAAATTCCTCTTGTAAATTTTATTGTAACTGACACGGGTACGATATATACGTGGTGGCACGACGTCTTTGCCGTGCGAGGTGTGACTTGTATTGTGGTATGAGGTCTTTGCCGGGTGGGGTGTGACTTATGTGTTGGCACAAAATTTTTGCAGTGCGAAGCTGATCGATAGTGTGGGCACGAGATGCCATAAGTGTACAATTCTATTTGATGATTTGTTGTTGAAACAGAGCTTTTCCTTGTATAAATTATTGTCAGTTGATCTGATTATATTATTTGACTAGTTAATGTCTTGACTTGAGCCTCGTCACTACTCCACTGATGTTAGTCTTGATACTTTGGGTACCGACCGTGGTGTACTCATACTACATTTCTGCATATTTTTGTACAGATTCAGGTGTTGGAGACAGCAAATCCAGGCGGTAAGAGCTTCTTTGGTCGTGAGGATTCAAGGTAGAGCTGCTTTGGATGTCGCGGTCCTTTGGAGTCCTTTTCTTACACTTTTACTGTTAATTCTCTATCCGAATAGTACTGCATTTTGAGATATTTTTTGTGTATTCGGTTAGAGTTTGTGACTCTATACTACCTGGTAATTTGTTGTGATTATCGCCGTGTTAGCTTGTTGATAATAGGTGAATTTGACTATAATCACACCTTAAATAATCACCTTCTTGTGTAGTTTTAATGCTAAAAGTGATGACAAAATGCTCTTATTAGTGCTTTTCATGATTTGTAGGTGATATATGTATAAAGACGGCTAAGGAGCAGTTTTGGAGTCAAAAGTGATGAAAAAGAGGCCAACTGTGAAATTTCCTAAGTGACCCGTGCAAAAACAGGCCGAAGATTCAGAGAACTGGATCCACCGCGGTTCCACCGCGACCGCGGCAGAACCGCGGTGGGAAGCAGCTGCAGAAGTTCAGAGATTCCGCGAGGGTGTTTGGCCGCAGTTCTACCGCGACCGCGGCAGAACCGCGGCAGGCGCAGAAACTTCTGGGACCAAAGTGTCAATTACGGAATTTTTAGACCTAAACCCTATTTAAAACATTAGACTTCGCCCAAGAGAGGCATGTATTGATTTTTTAGGTTTCTTAGCAAGGAAAATAATTGTGAGAAAGTACTCTAAACATCTTTCTTCTTTTCTTTTGATTTTATGATGAATTCAAGCTTAGGTTATTTTCCCATAGCCATGAGTAGTTAAATTCCATGTCTAAGGTGTTGATGGAACCTATTGGGTGATGAACTTCTTGTTTATGTGAATACAAATTGCTAGTTTAACTTTATTTGTTCAACTTCGTGTTCGTTGTAGTTAATTGACAGGATCCTCAATTAGCTGTGCCTATTTAGTGTGCATAACTTGGAAAGAGTGCATATTTAGGGTATTGTTGAACAACACCACTCCTAGATTATTAGAGGAATCTATAATTGCGGGTTTAAAGGCGGGATTAGGAATAACGAAGCTTTGGGTGCAATCAAATTGAATTGTGCTAAATAAAGTAAGCTAGTGTATCTCGGGAGAGTGCAATAGTAAATTACTGTGATTACTCGGGAGAGATTTACGGTAAGATTAGCGTTCATGATTGATAGAGATGTGTGGGTAAATTTGTATGAGCATAAACAGAAGGGATTCCATCAATAGGGGAAATCATTGCCTTAGCTTTTTCTCATAATTGTTCACAACCTTTATTTTTTTTACTTAGTTACAGCCATTTAGTTATTTGCAAGCTAGTTATTAAAGAACACTCAACTGAGATTTGAATATTTGGGAAGCTGGTTCTGAAGAATTAGTGGGTCTGAAGATAGCGGTTGATAGGTTAACTCTCTGTGGATTCGACCCTGGGCGTAATACTCGGGTTATATTTGCAACGTCCGCAAAGTCTTTTTTATAACGCATAGTTGGGCGTGATCAGAATGCTTCACTCTATTAGAATTTCTCAAGGTAAAGCTACATATTGTAGTCGTTACGTCAAAACTGACAAGTACTTGGAAGAAAATGAAGCAGGTTTTCCAGTTTACCCTAATATCTTCTCTGGCTTTAATAGCCTTACTGCATCTGTGAATCATAGAGTTGTGTCTTTGGTTCGCGCGATTATTGGACAATCCGATCCCATAAAAGGTCTTAGAGTTGCAAATACTAGCTTAGCTTTAATTGGAGGCAAATTATTTGCTCTTTGTGAATCTGATCTTCCATATGCTATAAAATTAGCATCAAATGGTGATATTATAACTATTGGTCGTCATGATTTTTGATGGAAATATTTCCTCAAATATGACTGCACATCCCAAAATTGATCCAGAAACTAAGGAGGCTTTTGCTTTTTGTTACGGTCCATATCTCCATTACCTATTTTAGAATTAACCCTAACGGGACCAAAAGTTGTGACTTACCAATTTTCTCTATGACACGTCCATCTTTTGTACATGACTTTGCTATTACAAACAATTATGCCATATTTCCTGACATACAAATTGAAATGAACCCTTTTGCGCTCATCACTGGGGGCTCGCCGATGAGGTCTAACCCGAGAAAAGTGCCTCGCCTCGGGGTGATTCCTCGTTATGCCATGGACGAGTCGAAAATGAAGTGGTTTGAAGTGCAAAGTTTAATACTGTGCATGCAATTAATGCATGGGAAGAAGATGAGTGATACGATAGTGATGATTGCGCCAAATGTAATATCGGTGGAGCACTTCTTGAAAAGATTGGACATGACACATTCTTCAGTTGAGAAAGTAAAGATAAACTTGAAAGACCGGGATGGTAACCAGACATCCAGTGTCAACGAGGAATCTTGACCTAGGAGTTATCAACCCGGCTTACGTTGGCAAGAAGAACAAGTACGTACAACAGTAATTTAATTATTTATGTTTTATCCTGACCCCATTCAAGAAAAAGAACACTGCTTTGATTTACTCTACTGATAGTTTAAAAGTTCTTTGCGACTACTAGGCATATAGTGCATGTAGGGTTAATTTCACGTATTATTACTGAACTTCAGTGGCATAGCCACCTTATGCCAAGGGTGGTCAAGCGCACACCCTTTGCCGAAAAATTAAGTTGCATATATAAATTAAATACTACTTTATATGGTTATATATATATATATATATATATATATATATATATATATATATATATATATAATATTCTGAACACTAATACAGTTGAGTGAAGCAGTTTAGCAGTTCAAGGTGTTCAAAGTGACGTGTTGTTCACGGGTTCAAAGTTCTGCCCGTTTTATTTGCCAAAAATAAACGGAGACCACCGTGTAGTCTATTTGATTCTTTTTCAATCTAATATTTTTTCTAATAAATTAAGTCTTAAAACTTAAAATTTATGTAGAAATAAATAACTAATCTTAGAAGTAATTTTGTACCTAAAAGTTATTTCTTCAATAAAAGCTCTGTACAAACTAAAAATCCTCTCGACTCTCTCTTTCCTTTGGTTTTATGCTTGCTTTTATTAGTAAATTTCTGATGTTCTCTTTTCGTTATTTTAATTTTAATTTATAAAATTATAGTTCTATTAAAGTTTTTTATTATTGTTTAGCTAAATGTTGCGTAGTTTGATCTAAATATTTTGGTACACCATTCATCGACCAAAAAAAAAAATAGACTTGTTTAAAGTTTGAACATCCTTGACAGTATTCCTGGCTACGCCACTACTGAACTTTACCTGCTATATATAATAATAAAGTCATAGGAGTAAATTTTTTCTAAACGTTAAAGTAACTGAACTTTATTCACAATAACAGTAAAGTCACAAACTTACTATGTCACATTAAATAACTGAACTGTCTTCATACATAGGTATATATATGCAGCTACTGGAAACCCTTTGCCAAAAGCAGTAGGTGTGGTAAAATTGGACGTGTCCATATCAGAAACTGATCGTCGTGATTGCATAGTAGCCACAAGAATATTTGGACCAAATTGTTTTTGTAGTGAGCCATTCTTTGTAGCAAAAGACACCATCAATTTAACAGCTGATGAAGACGATGGCTATGTGGTTTGTTATATGCATAATGAGAGCACAGGAGAATCAAGTTTCTTAGTTATGGATGCCAAATCTCCTGATCTTGAAATTGTTGCTGTTGTTAAATTGCCTCGTCGCGTTCCTTATGGTTTTCATGGGATATTCGTTAAGGAAAATGATCTTAACATGATATAGGGTTCAGGTTCAGGGTTCAAGGTTCAGTACGTGTTATAAGTTTTCGTAAATATTTGTGAAGAAAAATGATCTTAAAGTGTTCTGTAAATTTTGAATAATTTTATGTTGTTGTTGTAACAGTTTGATGTGAATTGAAATTTCACAAACTTTACTAAAATAAGATTTGAAGGAGAAGTATATATCACTTGCACAGTACCAGAGCAGACTTTGTTGGTTTGTAGCTTTGATTGTAGAAAGATATTATAGCCCATGTTACAGCTCGTATATGTGTATCAGCTAGTAGGCAAAACTAACAATAATATATGATTTTAACAATATCTTTTTCTTCTTTTTACTCTCTATTTTTTTTTTCCTTTATGTATTTAGTATTCAGAACTTCTTGACTTGACTATCCGAATTCGATGTACATAGGGCCTGCTAAAAGGAAAGCGCTCTTGGGCAAAAATTTCCCTATATTAATAACTTGTTTGGATGGTTATTTTATATTGTTACTTATTTTATTGTACTGTATTGTATTGTTTGAATGAATATAACGTTTGGATATATATCGTCGTTTCATAAAGCCACACAACAACAACTTTACTACATCGTAACACAGCTAATTAAGCGAGGCGAAACGCCCTCTAGGAGCTATTATAAGCTTTAGGGCTTAAGCGCGCCTTAACTTTGACAGCGCTGCTGCTGAAAATAGAGAGCTGAGATAGTATTTGTACAAGAACCTATTGAATGATCACCACGGCATTACTTGAGATAGCTTGCCCATGTAGTTCTTGTTGGATTGAGTTGCGTTTTCTTTCATCAAGCGAAAAACCCAACAATTGCTCCCATATACCACAACCACAATACCATTTAAAACAGGCAAACTTACACAAATGTCCCAAATAAATCTTAACTTACCAACCACTAGCCATTAGTCATAGACTTACCAAAACTAGCCAACAAAAATTGAAAAACCAAATAATAGGGTTCTTTGTCTCAAAGAATCACATGCAAAAATCACCTTCCATATTTTTAAGCGTGATTAACAACATTAGATACAAGACGGAAAGAAAATTTCATGGACGGGGTAGCAAATAAGGTGATGAAATACAAAAATCTATATAATATTCCAAAAATCTAAACAAAAAAGGAACTTTTTCAATGAGCATAGTTGAAATTTATTGAAAATATGTAGATAAGTCAATATACAAAATTTGAGGAAGATTGGAGGTGATTTGGACTGGTTTTTGTATCAAAATCCGTAATTAAATCGAGTTCAAAAAAGTCTTCTGCGACACATGTATCAAACATGTATCACGCATGTATCTCACACACAGGTATACATGGATATACATGTGATACACAATTGATACAAATACGATACATATGTGATACAGAAATGATACACAGTGTGATACACATATTATTTTTTTTTGGCAGAATAGCCTAAACGGCACTTGTACTTCACCCACTTTGTCATGCCGGTCCCCAAACTTACATATTTGCCAATTGAACACTTATACTCATTCAAAACGTGAATAATAAACGCTTATCCAACGTGGCTTATCCTATGTGTCATATGTGGCTGCAGTGCGTGATTCACACGCCTGTAAGGGGCGTGAAGACAGTAAAAAAAGCCCTAACGGTAATAATTTAGCCTATTTAACATCCATCTTCTTCTTTGTACCTTATTCTCCATTGTTGAACATTGTAGAAGCTAAATTTAGCAAATCTGATGCCTTCTTCTTTCTTTGTTAGCTTCAACTGTCAAAAATAGAATTTTAATTTCATGTGAATCTTCTTTGCCCATCAATTTTTGCAATCTCCTTTTGTTTTGAAAGTGGATTTTTTTCTGCTTCTCCTGCAACAAATACGCTATTGCCGCCTCTTCTCCTTCAACAATGAGGATGCAACCTTTGTGTTATTGTGGAGTTGCTGCAGATCTTAAAATGTCACGAACACCCACCAATCCTGGAAGGAGGTTCCTGTGCTGCCGAAGATATGAGATTGGTGAAGGTTGTGGCTTTTTCAGATGGGTTGATCCTGCGATTGAGGAAGAACACTACAAGACTCTTCTTGCGGCTCTTATTAAGAAGAGTGATCGATGCCATTGTCAAAGAAGTCAAGGAAGGTCGAAGTTGAGAGTTGCTGCTATTATAATTGTGGTTGTACTTGTTCTAATGTTAGCTATTATGTTATTTGTTTAGGATTGATAGTGCACTTTGTTATTTCCTGGGTTTAGGCTACATATTTTGTGTTGATGTAAAATTTTGTTCATGAAATATATTGACAAAGGCTCCATTACAGCAACAAGTACTGGTGTACATAATACATCCAAAATAAGGGAGTTGGTTTACAAAATATTGTCAATGATAGGCAATCAACAAAAACAGACATAATGAAGTAGCTTTACAAAATATTGTCTACCACAGTCAACAAAAACATAGTAAATATTAGTTGAGCACTTCAATTAATGTCTGTTGTGGCTTGGCTGCTTGGTGTGGATTGTGTAACTGGTGTGGCTTGAGTGGTTGTAGCAGACTTTGCCCTTCTGTAACTCTGTTCTTGCAGCTGCCTTTGTGTAACTGCTGGTCGGCCCTTCCACTTTAGTCCAGGTGGTTTGAACCTAAGTTCAATGTTGGTAGGAGCAGAACTTATGAGTGTAGAAGGATTGTGTACCACTCTGTCAGTAGTTCCAGACTGCACAAAAATAAAAGGTTGTGAGTGAGGGATTATGTAGTAAACCATTGTGTAATTGAGTTGAAATATTTACTCTCTGTATAACAGTGCCACTTGAATCAAATAGCACACCATATCCTGCTGTCTTTGTTCTCTTAGACCTTGCATTTGCACCACCTCTTCTAGGTTCATTGGTCTTCCTTTTTGGACCTCTTGCAACATTAGTTGATTGTTGTGTGCTTGGATCAAGGATTGCAGGTGTTGTTGATGCACTTGCAGGTATTGTTGATGCACTTCCAGCTGCTGCAGTTCCACTTTCAGCAGTTTCACCTCTACCTGCTGGTACTGAGCACTTCCACTGCTGCAGTTCCACTTTCAGCAGTTTCACCTCTACCTGAACTAGTTCCAGCCCTTCCCTCTTGGTTTTTCTGCATACACATAACAAAACTATCACTAGTAATTGAATTCTTTCAATATTAGTAACAAAACAAACATTAATACTTACTGCTGATGGGCATCCTTTCTTGTTATGTCCTAGAGTCTTGCACAAAGAACATCTCATTTGTCTCCCTATCCTTGTACCCTTCCCAAACTTCTTCTTTGGTTCATCAGCAGCCTTTGTCCTTTTTTTCTTTGGCCTTCCCGGCATTGCAGTTATAACAGGTGGCTCCATAGCTGGCAGTGTGCTTGTTGGCCACAAATTCATACTAGTTAAAGGTTGAATGAATCTGCTATATGCCTTAAGGTAGGTATCCTTTCTATACCAATGGTCAACATATGGCTCAACCTCATAGTTCTTGTAATGCATTGCTGTAATTGCATGTGCACATGGAATTCCTTTGAGTTGCCATGATCTACAAGTACAGGTATATGCCCTAAAGTCAACAACATGTTTATATGGCCCATCCTGGATCTCATACCCTGTTTCACCATTAAATTTGACTTCACATTTGGCTGCCCTTTGAGCATTCTCTCCAAGTATTTCCATAGCCATGGGTGATATCTCACCTACCCATTTTTCAGAAAACTCTCTCATGCTATTCATCCTCTCCATACACTTGATTCTAATTTCCTCTAACATAGTAATGATAGACTTGTGCCTAGCTGCCAATATCCAACTATTGAATGTCTCACACATGTTGTTCTCAACTACATCACACTTACTATGGTCTTTGAAATATGCCCTACACCATGTTTCCTTGTTGTATTTCAGTAAGTCCTGAACAATATTTCCCCCCAGCTGGTCCATTTCATCCAACTTCTTGCTAAAGTAAACCTCAAATGTAGCTCTTGCACACTGTCAGAATTTTTTCCTTCTTTCCTCACCAGGCCAAGTTTGCTTCCAATTAGCCCAGATATGTCTAGCACACCATCTCATTTCAGCATTTGGCAATAACTGAGTTATTGCTAGATGAAGACCCTACAGTCATAAAAATTATATTGTTATAACTTAAACATAAATGAAAACAATTACACTTTAAAGAAAGAGTATTAGAAACCATACCTTCTGCATATCAGACATGACTGTCAGCCCTTCTCCTTCAGTTTCTGTCAAGTTTAGATCATGCTTGAGACACCTGATAAACCAAGACCATGTATCCTTTGATTCCTTTTCAACTACTGCCCAAGCCACAGGGAACATTTGATTATTTCCATCCTTGGAAATGCAGGAAAGCAGTTCACCTTTACATGTCCCCTTTAGGAATGCACCATCAAAGCCAATTATGTTTCTGCACCCTTCTAACCATCCAGTTTTTAATGCTTCAAGACAGACATAAATGCCCATAAAGACTTCCTTGCCAGAAACTGAATCCTTAGATGTCCTTATCACTACAGTAGTGCCAGGATTAGTAGACTTCAGCATTTCTGCATAATCATGAAGCCTAGCAAATTCTTTCTTGTAATCACCCATATTCTCCTTCATAACTATCATTTTTGCTCTTCTACAGGAAGTTTTACTCACATACAAGCCATATGATTGCCTAAGTAAGGCTTGAATCTGATGAAGTTTAATTTGAGGCTCACTAACTATTCTGTCTTTGAATTTTTTTGCAATCCATGGTGGGTTACACATCTTGTTCCTTGTTTTCTTGTAGCATTTATGGACAGGGTAGTATGTAATCACCCTAAAGTTTCTGGTGCTGCCTTCAATGCTACCAAGGATATGCCATGGACATCCATTTTTTGTGCACTTTGCCTAACCCTTTCCTTCTCATTAGGTTTCAACTTAAGGTTGACACCTTTTTGAATAGAATATGTCTGCAATGCCTCCCTAAACTGTACAGCATTCTCAAAGATCATATACAGTTCAAAAAATATTTTTTTGGAAGTTGTATCAAAATACACCTTCTTACTTGGATTCCTAGCTGGAGCATCCCTTACTTCATCAGGGCCAACAGGTTCTCTGTCATCATCACTACACTCACTACCTGGATCTGAGCTATCAAAATACTGGTCATCCCCTCCTAGTTTCCCTTCATATTTTCCCCTTCTGTTCTTATGCATATCTTCAAAACCATCATCTACACCAACTGGACCAGATGGTATCTCATCTACATTTACTTGGGCATCCTTCTTTTTGTTGAGTTTAGACTGTCTAATTTCAACTAAATCATCTTCCAAATCACTACACTCTTCAATGTTCTCATCTATATCAAACAGTGAGTCAGACCCTTCAGAATCATCAAGGTCCTCATCAGATTCAGATTCTGATGTTTGAAGGTGATAGGAAGAGAAGTTATTACTTTCACCTTCATCTGATTCTTCTATCTCTTCATTTAACCCACTGTCATGCCCCTCTGTTTGTATAGTGGGGTCTAGTTCAGTTATGTCCTCAACAAGAATAGGCTCACTAATTTTATGGACAATACAAACATCAACAAAGTCACCACCTTTCAATGTATTAAGAAAATTTAACACATCAGCATCTGTTTTTAAAATGAAATAGGCACCACTTTTGTTAACTTTACATCCAAACAAATCCACTTCTAAAAATCCTAAGTCCCTAGCAAACTTGTGAAACAACATAATATGTAGCTCATCCACATCAACTGTAGCTAAGTGAGGACAGGTTAGTCCATTTGCATACCTTAGGTCAGGGTCGGATACAAAATTACCACTGTGGTGGATTTGTAGGTTAACTAGGGTTGAAGCCATTTTCTTTTCATACCTGCAAAGAAACAAAAAAAACAGTGTTATCAATGACTATTTGTTATCAAAAGTTGCACCTTTACACAACTCCATAAACAAACCAACAAAAAAGACAGATTTTTAAAGTAAAAAAGCATCCAAGATTCCTTTTTCGTCCCCACAATGCCTTATAATATTCAGAAAATACTGTGGTGGACCGCTAACATGAACGAGACCCAACAAAAACCCAAGACACTAGGATGAAATTCTGATTTGAAAACAAAAACCCAAAACACTAAAGAGAATAACCAAATATGCCATTACATGCATGACACTACATTAAAAAGGCCTTTCACTCTAACATGTAGCAAAACACAACAAAAGCCCTATATATTAAGGGATATTAAACAGCAATTACGACCTAACCCAACCTCCCCCTAAAAAACCCTAAACAGAGCAAAATCCCCATAAATAGAAGGAAATGAAGAACAATAAAGACAAAATATGAAGAATAAATGAAGAAACTTACCCCACAAACTTTGATAACAACTGTACAGATGAAAATCCCGGCAAGAACGACGGAGAAGAGAGGAGCGACTCACTGTTATTCGATACTATCTAAGCCCTAATTTAGCGGGGTAATTGTAAAATGAGGGGAAATGTGGGTTTGGGGGGGGGGGGATAAATAATTTTTTATCCTATTTGGCCATCAGATGTGACTTGGAGCCTACGTGGATATATTTTATTGACGTGGCGTCCTACGTGTAGGCGATTGTCAAACACGCACTGGCAGCCTCATTGGATAAGCATTTATTATTCACGTTTTGAATGAGTATAAGTGTTTAATTGGCAAATATGTATGTTTGGGGACCGGCATGACAAAGTGGGTGAAGTACAGGTGCCATTTAGGCCATTCTGCCTTTTTTTTTTTCATGTTCAGCTTTTACTTCGAATTTTCAATTCAAACAACCTCAAAACTTCACCAAATCATCCCAAACTGAGATTCAAGCTCCTTAAGTTGTGCCCAATCTATTCTAATAACACCCACTCAAAAAAAAGCAAAAATTTGATATTTTTTTACTACAAATAGTTAATTGGCTAATTTGGCTAATATTAGTAATATTTTATCAATTGGCCAATTTTTGTAATGAGCTACTAATAAATGGACATAGCTGGTAATTTCCCTTTAAAACATGGGCTGAGTAACATTTGTTCAAGTACCATTGCACTTCTCAGAATATAAACAACAAATTCAATCCACCAAATAAATCCACCAAATTTCACTTCTTTTAGCTCAGTGTGATATGTAGGAGATAAATGAGGCCTAATTATGCCACTTCCTCTTGCTTCCCTTGTTGTCCTCGATTGCTGAGATCATAACAAGAATAATATCAATATATTGCTAATTGAATACCTATGACTTATGTAGTTAATCAAACTGGAATTCAGTATTATTCGTATACATAACAAATCATGGCATTAACATTACCACTGGTTTTAATACATGGATAAGCATGTATAAAGATAGAACTGCCATTTCAAAACCCTTAATACACCAAACCAAACAGTCGATAAGAAATAATCTGAGCATAATTAATTTCAGCATTACTAATACACCCTATTCAGTGCTATTCTTTTACACTCTATCAAACGACCCCCGAGGAATATACTAAGTAGTTCATTATGTTATAGATCACAAAAATAGTTTCTTGGAAATCAACTATAGGAAGTGTTTCATTCAGTTACAACAACTCCAACCTCATCGGGTAATATTTTTTAAAAGAATTAACCCAAATAGTTGTCCACTCAATCACTTAAACTAAAAATAGTCGATGGAGATAATATTTTTTATTGGTGTAAACATGACTAGAGCGGAACGGTCATATAATTATCATATTATCTTTCTTCATTTATTCATGTGGACATACCAACATATTATAGACAAGCAAACAATATCCAGAAAAGGGAAGGGAAAAAAAAAAAAGAAGAAAGAAGAATATGGATAACTCACCACAACATTCAAATATCGGAGAAGAGGACAGGCGCCTAAGAGAGGGGAAATTTTAACTATGTCAAAGTCGTCCGTGAGCACAAGTACCATGTTTAGTTTCCTAAGGTTTCTGAATATTAGTGTCTCTGTTGGGAAGTATTTTATCCGAAATATAGAACACATCAAGTGATTAGGGTCTTTAAAAAGACTAAGACCGAAGTAATTTGAGAAGATGTCGTCAAATACCTGATCATAACACGCTTTAACGGTTAAAGATTTTGTGAGCGTTACTGTGTTAAAACACAAAATCAGAAAAAAAAACTGTTAGAAGAATTAAAGAAATCTGGAAAGTAATAGAGAATCAGAAATATTCCGAGTCCACAAGTTTCTTGTGTGTCCTTAAGGAATTTTAACCCCCTCACAAGTTGCCAAGGTAATGGATTAAATCCTTCCAGGATAAAACGGAATAAACCTTCCTGCAACAGTGGCAATACAAACTGCAGGATCCCAACGAACTCTAAGAACGGAGCAAAATCACACTTACGAATTGGAGAGAGATTGACTGCGAATTAGGATGCAGTATATTCAAAAAGAAAGAAGTTCTGGAGTGTTTTTTTTCGTGTGTAGAAAATGGAGCCTTGCCTCAGAATTTATAGGCAATTATCAGAAGAGGTGTGTGGAAAAGGTGCCTTTTCAGAAGAATACGCTGCCTGCCGCGGTTTTACCGCGGTTACGGCAGAACCGCGGTCAGAGAGGCTCTCTGAATCTGCCTGCCGCGGTTCTACCGCGGTTACGGCAGAACCGCGGCCAGAGAGTCCCTCTGAATCTTCAGCAGGGTTCTGATAAATATTGTCCAAAAATAATCTTATCGATCGATCATTTGACAGATCCAGATCCAAATCCAAATCCAAATCCAAATCCAAATCCAAATCCAAATCCAAATCCAAAGCCAAAGCCAAAGCCGAGCCGAGCGAGCGACGACGATGGCGCGAGGGTTCATTCTCTTCAACTCCTTTTAAGAGCTTTAAGAAGTTATTCTATATATAAGCACACAAATGTGATTGTCCCTCACCAATGAGGGACAAAGTGCAAGACAAAAGTTCACTTCTTCAAATTTTCATTTTTCCCTCCATTTTATTTTCCTCCATTTCCAATTCACACTTCTTCTACTTTAAAGCCCAATGGCTTAAAGTCCAACAATCCCCCACATGAATGGGAATGGCTGTATCAAGAAAGATCATAGATAAAAGCTGTGTGATTTGCAATTAAGGATTAATTGCATCTGGCTAAGTAGGTTTCCCTTTGAACTTTCCGTAGTGAACATATGTCGGATATACTCGGTCAATCGGTAGATTTGATATCTTTGAACCGTCGAACTTTAGTGTATACCTAGACAACCATATGTCACACAATCAACCCTTAACCGTCTTTTAGTTCTCATTGTTGTGTTCGTTTCAGCCATGAACACCGCCTGGTCTCATAAGTGCGTAGAGAATTGGCCTTACAGAATTCTCATTGAAGCGGCTTCCACTTCACACTTACATAGGTAATTCCTAAACGTGTAATCCTTTAGATTGACACTATTTGAAAACTACCACATCAAACTTAGGTAATCATTAAAGAACGTGTAAAATTCTATCCTTGTTACTGAACATTGTCTTCATCACGAGAAGGGACCAAAGATTTTACTTTGACAATGTTGAACCGGTCAATCACAACTTTGTTTGAGCTCCTTGAACCTAGATCTCGGAACATCCAAAATTTTAGGTAGAGTTACCACCATGTTGACTTGTCCTCGGCCATAGTCCCATTCCCTTAGATGATTTCTCAACTCCTTCTCTAGTTAAGCCTTTTGTAAGCGGATCCGCCACATTATCCTTTGATCTTACATAATCAATAGTGATAATTCCACTAGAAAGTAGTTGTCTAACGGTGTTATGTCTTCGTCGTATATGACGAGACTTTCCGTTATACATAATGCTCCCTGCCCGTCCTATTGCAGCCTCACTATCGCAATGTATGCAAATAGGAGCCAAAGGTTTAGGCCAGAACGGAATGTCTTCTAAGAAATTTTGAAGCCATTCAGCTTCTTCACCGGCTTTATCCAAAGCTATAAACTCTGATTCCATTGTAGAGCGAGCGATGCACGTTTGTTTGGAAGACTTCCAAGATACTGCTCCTCCACCAACAGTAAAAACATATCCACTTGTGGACTTTGTTTCTGTTGAGCCGGTTATCCAATTTGCATCACTATATCCTTCGATAACCGCAGGATATTTAT